>NC_069502.1:828127090-828249590 GCF_027579735.1 Bombina bombina
AATCCAGTGTGCTTTTCACAGAAGAAAACTTTCCTGAAGTATATCAGTCTGATCCCGCCAAGTAAGGTCAGTCCAGCCCCGAAATACCAGGCAATTCTCCTCTGAACAAGGAACATGACAACCCCAGACGATCGTTTCGGCCTCCTATGGGCCTCGTCAGTGAGGTGCAGCCACATTCCTCTAAGCACACTGGGCAAGGAGTCCACGTCTGGTTTCCCCCATCACCCATAGGGAGACTTCCCCAGGGTCATAATAATTTGCATACAAAGAGAGAAGCGCTCTACCAGGAACGAACAACAGCTCAGTGGCTTGTTCTATGGCGATTTACCACCCGGAAGCAGCCTCTTTTAGACCAGTGTGCTTTTCACAGAAGAAAACTTTCCTGAAGTATATCAGTCTGATCCCGCCAAGTAAGGTCAGTCCAGCCCCGAAATACCAGGCAATTCTCCTCTGAACAAGGAACATGACAACCCCAGACGATCGTTTCGGCCTCCTATGGGCCTCGTCAGTGAGGTGCAGCCACATTCCTCTAAGCACACTGGGCAAGGAGTCCACGTCTGGTTTCCCCCCATCACCCATAGGGAGACTTCCCCAGGGTCATAATAATTTGCATACAAAGAGAGAAGCGCTCTACCAGGAACGAACAACAGCTCAGTGGCTTGTTCTATGGCGATTTACCACCCGGAAGCAGCCTCTTTTAGACCAGTGTGCTTTTCACAGAAGAAAACTTTCCTGAAGTATATCAGTCTGATCCCGCCAAGTAAGGTCAGTCCAGCCCCGAAATACCAGGCAATTCTCCTCTGAACAAGGAACATGACAACCCCAGACGATCGTTTCGGCCTCCTATGGGCCTCGTCAGTGAGGTGCAGCCACATTCCTCTAAGCACACTGGGCAAGGAGTCCACGTCTGGTTTCCCCCATCACCCATAGGGAGACTTCCCCAGGGTCATAATAATTTGCATACAAAGAGAGAAGCGCTCTA
This sequence comes from Bombina bombina, assembly GCF_027579735.1. Classification (NCBI taxonomy): domain Eukaryota; kingdom Metazoa; phylum Chordata; class Amphibia; order Anura; family Bombinatoridae; genus Bombina; species Bombina bombina. The sequence continues at coordinate 828,128,073 of NC_069502.1, forward strand.
CCAGGAACGAACAACAGCTCAGTGGCTTGTTCTATGGCGATTTACCACCCGGAAGCAGCCTCTTTTAGACCAGTGTGCTTTTCACAGAAGAAAACTTTCCTGAAGTATATCAGTCTGATCCCGCCAAGTAAGGTCAGTCCAGCCCCGAAATACCAGGCAATTCTCCTCTGAACAAGGAACATGACAACCCCAGACGATCGTTTCGGCCTCCTATGGGCCTCGTCAGTGAGGTGCAGCCACATTCCTCTAAGCACACTGGGCAAGGAGTCCACGTCTGGTTTCCCCCATCACCCATAGGGAGACTTCCCCAGGGTCATAATAATTTGCATACAAAGAGAGAAGCGCTCTACCAGGAACGAACAACAGCTCAGTGGCTTGTTCTATGGCGATTTACCACCCGGAAGCAGCCTCTTTTAGACCAGTGTGCTTTTCACAGAAGAAAACTTTCCTGAAGTATATCAGTCTGATCCCGCCAAGTAAGGTCAGTCCAGCCCCGAAATACCAGGCAATTCTCCTCTGAACAAGGAACATGACAACCCCAGACGATCGTTTCGGCCTCCTATGGGCCTCGTCAGTGAGGTGCAGCCACATTCCTCTAAGCACACTGGGCAAGGAGTCCACGTCTGGTTTCCCCCATCACCCATAGGGAGACTTCCCCAGGGTCATAATAATTTGCATACAAAGAGAGAAGCGCTCTACCAGGAACGAACAACAGCTCAGTGGCTTGTTCTATGGCGATTTACCACCCGGAAGCAGCCTCTTTTAGACCAGTGTGCTTTTCACAGAAGAAAACTTTCCTGAAGTATATCAGTCTGATCCCGCCAAGTAAGGTCAGTCCAGCCCCGAAATACCAGGCAATTCTCCTCTGAACAAGGAACATGACAACCCCAGACGATCGTTTCGGCCTCCTATGGGCCTCGTCAGTGAGGTGCAGCCACATTCCTCTAAGCACACTGGGCAAGGAGTCCACGTCTGGTTTCCCCCATCACCCATAGGGAGACTTCCCCAGGGTCATAATAATTTGCATACAAAGAGAGAAGCGCTCTACCAGGAACGAACAACAGCTCAGTGGCTTGTTCTATGGCGATTTACCACCCGGAAGCAGCCTCTTTTAGACCAGTGTGCTTTTCACAGAAGAAAACTTTCCTGAAGTATATCAGTCTGATCCCGCCAAGTAAGGTCAGTCCAGCCCCGAAATACCAGGCAATTCTCCTCTGAACAAGGAACATGACAACCCCAGACGATCGTTTCGGCCTCCTATGGGCCTCGTCAGTGAGGTGCAGCCACATTCCTCTAAGCACACTGGGCAAGGAGTCCACGTCTGGTTTCCCCCATCACCCATAGGGAGACTTCCCCAGGGTCATAATAATTTGCATACAAAGAGAGAAGCGCTCTACCAGGAACGAACAACAGCTCAGTGGCTTGTTCTATGGCGATTTACCACCCGGAAGCAGCCTCTTTTAGACCAGTGTGCTTTTCACAGAAGAAAACTTTCCTGAAGTATATCAGTCTGATCCCGCCAAGTAAGGTCAGTCCAGCCCCGAAATACCAGGCAATTCTCCTCTGAACAAGGAACATGACAACCCCAGACGATCGTTTCGGCCTCCTATGGGCCTCGTCAGTGAGGTGCAGCCACATTCCTCTAAGCACACTGGGCAAGGAGTCCACGTCTGGTTTCCCCCATCACCCATAGGGAGACTTCCCCAGGGTCATAATAATTTGCATACAAAGAGAGAAGCGCTCTACCAGGAACGAACAACAGCTCAGTGGCTTGTTCTATGGCGATTTACCACCCGGAAGCAGCCTCTTTTAGACCAGTGTGCTTTTCACAGAAGAAAACTTTCCTGAAGTATATCAGTCTGATCCCGCCAAGTAAGGTCAGTCCAGCCCCGAAATACCAGGCAATTCTCCTCTGAACAAGGAACATGACAACCCCAGACGATCGTTTCGGCCTCCTATGGGCCTCGTCAGTGAGGTGCAGCCACATTCCTCTAAGCACACTGGGCAAGGAGTCCACGTCTGGTTTCCCCCATCACCCATAGGGAGACTTCCCCAGGGTCATAATAATTTGCATACAAAGAGAGAAGCGCTCTACCAGGAACGAACAACAGCTCAGTGGCTTGTTCTATGGCGATTTACCACCCGGAAGCAGCCTCTTTTAGACCAGTGTGCTTTTCACAGAAGAAAACTTTCCTGAAGTATATCAGTCTGATCCCGCCAAGTAAGGTCAGTCCAGCCCCGAAATACCAGGCAATTCTCCTCTGAACAAGGAACATGACAACCCCAGACGATCGTTTCGGCCTCCTATGGGCCTCGTCAGTGAGGTGCAGCCACATTCCTCTAAGCACACTGGGCAAGGAGTCCACGTCTGGTTTCCCCCATCACCCATAGGGAGACTTCCCCAGGGTCATAATAATTTGCATACAAAGAGAGAAGCGCTCTACCAGGAACGAACAACAGCTCAGTGGCTTGTTCTATGGCGATTTACCACCCGGAAGCAGCCTCTTTTAGACCAGTGTGCTTTTCACAGAAGAAAACTTTCCTGAAGTATATCAGTCTGATCCCGCCAAGTAAGGTCAGTCCAGCCCCGAAATACCAGGCAATTCTCCTCTGAACAAGGAACATGACAACCCCAGACGATCGTTTCGGCCTCCTATGGGCCTCGTCAGTGAGGTGCAGCCACATTCCTCTAAGCACACTGGGCAAGGAGTCCACGTCTGGTTTCCCCCATCACCCATAGGGAGACTTCCCCAGGGTCATAATAATTTGCATACAAAGAGAGAAGCGCTCTACCAGGAACGAACAACAGCTCAGTGGCTTGTTCTATGGCGATTTACCACCCGGAAGCAGCCTCTTTTAGACCAGTGTGCTTTTCACAGAAGAAAACTTTCCTGAAGTATATCAGTCTGATCCCGCCAAGTAAGGTCAGTCCAGCCCCGAAATACCAGGCAATTCTCCTCTGAACAAGGAACATGACAACCCCAGACGATCGTTTCGGCCTCCTATGGGCCTCGTCAGTGAGGTGCAGCCACATTCCTCTAAGCACACTGGGCAAGGAGTCCACGTCTGGTTTCCCCCATCACCCATAGGGAGACTTCCCCAGGGTCATAATAATTTGCATACAAAGAGAGAAGCGCTCTACCAGGAACGAACAACAGCTCAGTGGCTTGTTCTATGGCGATTTACCACCCGGAAGCAGCCTCTTTTAGACCAGTGTGCTTTTCACAGAAGAAAACTTTCCTGAAGTATATCAGTCTGATCCCGCCAAGTAAGGTCAGTCCAGCCCCGAAATACCAGGCAATTCTCCTCTGAACAAGGAACATGACAACCCCAGACGATCGTTTCGGCCTCCTATGGGCCTCGTCAGTGAGGTGCAGCCACATTCCTCTAAGCACACTGGGCAAGGAGTCCACGTCTGGTTTCCCCCATCACCCATAGGGAGACTTCCCCAGGGTCATAATAATTTGCATACAAAGAGAGAAGCGCTCTACCAGGAACGAACAACAGCTCAGTGGCTTGTTCTATGGCGATTTACCACCCGGAAGCAGCCTCTTTTAGACCAGTGTGCTTTTCACAGAAGAAAACTTTCCTGAAGTATATCAGTCTGATCCCGCCAAGTAAGGTCAGTCCAGCCCCGAAATACCAGGCAATTCTCCTCTGAACAAGGAACATGACAACCCCAGACGATCGTTTCGGCCTCCTATGGGCCTCGTCAGTGAGGTGCAGCCACATTCCTCTAAGCACACTGGGCAAGGAGTCCACGTCTGGTTTCCCCCATCACCCATAGGGAGACTTCCCCAGGGTCATAATAATTTGCATACAAAGAGAGAAGCGCTCTACCAGGAACGAACAACAGCTCAGTGGCTTGTTCTATGGCGATTTACCACCCGGAAGCAGCCTCTTTTAGACCAGTGTGCTTTTCACAGAAGAAAACTTTCCTGAAGTATATCAGTCTGATCCCGCCAAGTAAGGTCAGTCCAGCCCCGAAATACCAGGCAATTCTCCTCTGAACAAGGAACATGACAACCCCAGACGATCGTTTCGGCCTCCTATGGGCCTCGTCAGTGAGGTGCAGCCACATTCCTCTAAGCACACTGGGCAAGGAGTCCACGTCTGGTTTCCCCCATCACCCATAGGGAGACTTCCCCAGGGTCATAATAATTTGCATACAAAGAGAGAAGCGCTCTACCAGGAACGAACAACAGCTCAGTGGCTTGTTCTATGGCGATTTACCACCCGGAAGCAGCCTCTTTTAGACCAGTGTGCTTTTCACAGAAGAAAACTTTCCTGAAGTATATCAGTCTGATCCCGCCAAGTAAGGTCAGTCCAGCCCCGAAATACCAGGCAATTCTCCTCTGAACAAGGAACATGACAACCCCAGACGATCGTTTCGGCCTCCTATGGGCCTCGTCAGTGAGGTGCAGCCACATTCCTCTAAGCACACTGGGCAAGGAGTCCACGTCTGGTTTCCCCCATCACCCATAGGGAGACTTCCCCAGGGTCATAATAATTTGCATACAAAGAGAGAAGCGCTCTACCAGGAACGAACAACAGCTCAGTGGCTTGTTCTATGGCGATTTACCACCCGGAAGCAGCCTCTTTTAGACCAGTGTGCTTTTCACAGAAGAAAACTTTCCTGAAGTATATCAGTCTGATCCCGCCAAGTAAGGTCAGTCCAGCCCCGAAATACCAGGCAATTCTCCTCTGAACAAGGAACATGACAACCCCAGACGATCGTTTCGGCCTCCTATGGGCCTCGTCAGTGAGGTGCAGCCACATTCCTCTAAGCACACTGGGCAAGGAGTCCACGTCTGGTTTCCCCCATCACCCATAGGGAGACTTCCCCAGGGTCATAATAATTTGCATACAAAGAGAGAAGCGCTCTACCAGGAACGAACAACAGCTCAGTGGCTTGTTCTATGGCGATTTACCACCCGGAAGCAGCCTCTTTTAGACCAGTGTGCTTTTCACAGAAGAAAACTTTCCTGAAGTATATCAGTCTGATCCCGCCAAGTAAGGTCAGTCCAGCCCCGAAATACCAGGCAATTCTCCTCTGAACAAGGAACATGACAACCCCAGACGATCGTTTCGGCCTCCTATGGGCCTCGTCAGTGAGGTGCAGCCACATTCCTCTAAGCACACTGGGCAAGGAGTCCACGTCTGGTTTCCCCCATCACCCATAGGGAGACTTCCCCAGGGTCATAATAATTTGCATACAAAGAGAGAAGCGCTCTACCAGGAACGAACAACAGCTCAGTGGCTTGTTCTATGGCGATTTACCACCCGGAAGCAGCCTCTTTTAGACCAGTGTGCTTTTCACAGAAGAAAACTTTCCTGAAGTATATCAGTCTGATCCCGCCAAGTAAGGTCAGTCCAGCCCCGAAATACCAGGCAATTCTCCTCTGAACAAGGAACATGACAACCCCAGACGATCGTTTCGGCCTCCTATGGGCCTCGTCAGTGAGGTGCAGCCACATTCCTCTAAGCACACTGGGCAAGGAGTCCACGTCTGGTTTCCCCCATCACCCATAGGGAGACTTCCCCAGGGTCATAATAATTTGCATACAAAGAGAGAAGCGCTCTACCAGGAACGAACAACAGCTCAGTGGCTTGTTCTATGGCGATTTACCACCCGGAAGCAGCCTCTTTTAGACCAGTGTGCTTTTCACAGAAGAAAACTTTCCTGAAGTATATCAGTCTGATCCCGCCAAGTAAGGTCAGTCCAGCCCCGAAATACCAGGCAATTCTCCTCTGAACAAGGAACATGACAACCCCAGACGATCGTTTCGGCCTCCTATGGGCCTCGTCAGTGAGGTGCAGCCACATTCCTCTAAGCACACTGGGCAAGGAGTCCACGTCTGGTTTCCCCCATCACCCATAGGGAGACTTCCCCAGGGTCATAATAATTTGCATACAAAGAGAGAAGCGCTCTACCAGGAACGAACAACAGCTCAGTGGCTTGTTCTATGGCGATTTACCACCCGGAAGCAGCCTCTTTTAGACCAGTGTGCTTTTCACAGAAGAAAACTTTCCTGAAGTATATCAGTCTGATCCCGCCAAGTAAGGTCAGTCCAGCCCCGAAATACCAGGCAATTCTCCTCTGAACAAGGAACATGACAACCCCAGACGATCGTTTCGGCCTCCTATGGGCCTCGTCAGTGAGGTGCAGCCACATTCCTCTAAGCACACTGGGCAAGGAGTCCACGTCTGGTTTCCCCCATCACCCATAGGGAGACTTCCCCAGGGTCATAATAATTTGCATACAAAGAGAGAAGCGCTCTACCAGGAACGAACAACAGCTCAGTGGCTTGTTCTATGGCGATTTACCACCCGGAAGCAGCCTCTTTTAGACCAGTGTGCTTTTCACAGAAGAAAACTTTCCTGAAGTATATCAGTCTGATCCCGCCAAGTAAGGTCAGTCCAGCCCCGAAATACCAGGCAATTCTCCTCTGAACAAGGAACATGACAACCCCAGACGATCGTTTCGGCCTCCTATGGGCCTCGTCAGTGAGGTGCAGCCACATTCCTCTAAGCACACTGGGCAAGGAGTCCACGTCTGGTTTCCCCCATCACCCATAGGGAGACTTCCCCAGGGTCATAATAATTTGCATACAAAGAGAGAAGCGCTCTACCAGGAACGAACAACAGCTCAGTGGCTTGTTCTATGGCGATTTACCACCCGGAAGCAGCCTCTTTTAGACCAGTGTGCTTTTCACAGAAGAAAACTTTCCTGAAGTATATCAGTCTGATCCCGCCAAGTAAGGTCAGTCCAGCCCCGAAATACCAGGCAATTCTCCTCTGAACAAGGAACATGACAACCCCAGACGATCGTTTCGGCCTCCTATGGGCCTCGTCAGTGAGGTGCAGCCACATTCCTCTAAGCACACTGGGCAAGGAGTCCACGTCTGGTTTCCCCCATCACCCATAGGGAGACTTCCCCAGGGTCATAATAATTTGCATACAAAGAGAGAAGCGCTCTACCAGGAACGAACAACAGCTCAGTGGCTTGTTCTATGGCGATTTACCACCCGGAAGCAGCCTCTTTTAGACCAGTGTGCTTTTCACAGAAGAAAACTTTCCTGAAGTATATCAGTCTGATCCCGCCAAGTAAGGTCAGTCCAGCCCCGAAATACCAGGCAATTCTCCTCTGAACAAGGAACATGACAACCCCAGACGATCGTTTCGGCCTCCTATGGGCCTCGTCAGTGAGGTGCAGCCACATTCCTCTAAGCACACTGGGCAAGGAGTCCACGTCTGGTTTCCCCCATCACCCATAGGGAGACTTCCCCAGGGTCATAATAATTTGCATACAAAGAGAGAAGCGCTCTACCAGGAACGAACAACAGCTCAGTGGCTTGTTCTATGGCGATTTACCACCCGGAAGCAGCCTCTTTTAGACCAGTGTGCTTTTCACAGAAGAAAACTTTCCTGAAGTATATCAGTCTGATCCCGCCAAGTAAGGTCAGTCCAGCCCCGAAATACCAGGCAATTCTCCTCTGAACAAGGAACATGACAACCCCAGACGATCGTTTCGGCCTCCTATGGGCCTCGTCAGTGAGGTGCAGCCACATTCCTCTAAGCACACTGGGCAAGGAGTCCACGTCTGGTTTCCCCCATCACCCATAGGGAGACTTCCCCAGGGTCATAATAATTTGCATACAAAGAGAGAAGCGCTCTACCAGGAACGAACAACAGCTCAGTGGCTTGTTCTATGGCGATTTACCACCCGGAAGCAGCCTCTTTTAGACCAGTGTGCTTTTCACAGAAGAAAACTTTCCTGAAGTATATCAGTCTGATCCCGCCAAGTAAGGTCAGTCCAGCCCCGAAATACCAGGCAATTCTCCTCTGAACAAGGAACATGACAACCCCAGACGATCGTTTCGGCCTCCTATGGGCCTCGTCAGTGAGGTGCAGCCACATTCCTCTAAGCACACTGGGCAAGGAGTCCACGTCTGGTTTCCCCCATCACCCATAGGGAGACTTCCCCAGGGTCATAATAATTTGCATACAAAGAGAGAAGCGCTCTACCAGGAACGAACAACAGCTCAGTGGCTTGTTCTATGGCGATTTACCACCCGGAAGCAGCCTCTTTTAGACCAGTGTGCTTTTCACAGAAGAAAACTTTCCTGAAGTATATCAGTCTGATCCCGCCAAGTAAGGTCAGTCCAGCCCCGAAATACCAGGCAATTCTCCTCTGAACAAGGAACATGACAACCCCAGACGATCGTTTCGGCCTCCTATGGGCCTCGTCAGTGAGGTGCAGCCACATTCCTCTAAGCACACTGGGCAAGGAGTCCACGTCTGGTTTCCCCCATCACCCATAGGGAGACTTCCCCAGGGTCATAATAATTTGCATACAAAGAGAGAAGCGCTCTACCAGGAACGAACAACAGCTCAGTGGCTTGTTCTATGGCGATTTACCACCCGGAAGCAGCCTCTTTTAGACCAGTGTGCTTTTCACAGAAGAAAACTTTCCTGAAGTATATCAGTCTGATCCCGCCAAGTAAGGTCAGTCCAGCCCCGAAATACCAGGCAATTCTCCTCTGAACAAGGAACATGACAACCCCAGACGATCGTTTCGGCCTCCTATGGGCCTCGTCAGTGAGGTGCAGCCACATTCCTCTAAGCACACTGGGCAAGGAGTCCACGTCTGGTTTCCCCCATCACCCATAGGGAGACTTCCCCAGGGTCATAATAATTTGCATACAAAGAGAGAAGCGCTCTACCAGGAACGAACAACAGCTCAGTGGCTTGTTCTATGGCGATTTACCACCCGGAAGCAGCCTCTTTTAGACCAGTGTGCTTTTCACAGAAGAAAACTTTCCTGAAGTATATCAGTCTGATCCCGCCAAGTAAGGTCAGTCCAGCCCCGAAATACCAGGCAATTCTCCTCTGAACAAGGAACATGACAACCCCAGACGATCGTTTCGGCCTCCTATGGGCCTCGTCAGTGAGGTGCAGCCACATTCCTCTAAGCACACTGGGCAAGGAGTCCACGTCTGGTTTCCCCCATCACCCATAGGGAGACTTCCCCAGGGTCATAATAATTTGCATACAAAGAGAGAAGCGCTCTACCAGGAACGAACAACAGCTCAGTGGCTTGTTCTATGGCGATTTACCACCCGGAAGCAGCCTCTTTTAGACCAGTGTGCTTTTCACAGAAGAAAACTTTCCTGAAGTATATCAGTCTGATCCCGCCAAGTAAGGTCAGTCCAGCCCCGAAATACCAGGCAATTCTCCTCTGAACAAGGAACATGACAACCCCAGACGATCGTTTCGGCCTCCTATGGGCCTCGTCAGTGAGGTGCAGCCACATTCCTCTAAGCACACTGGGCAAGGAGTCCACGTCTGGTTTCCCCCATCACCCATAGGGAGACTTCCCCAGGGTCATAATAATTTGCATACAAAGAGAGAAGCGCTCTACCAGGAACGAACAACAGCTCAGTGGCTTGTTCTATGGCGATTTACCACCCGGAAGCAGCCTCTTTTAGACCAGTGTGCTTTTCACAGAAGAAAACTTTCCTGAAGTATATCAGTCTGATCCCGCCAAGTAAGGTCAGTCCAGCCCCGAAATACCAGGCAATTCTCCTCTGAACAAGGAACATGACAACCCCAGACGATCGTTTCGGCCTCCTATGGGCCTCGTCAGTGAGGTGCAGCCACATTCCTCTAAGCACACTGGGCAAGGAGTCCACGTCTGGTTTCCCCCATCACCCATAGGGAGACTTCCCCAGGGTCATAATAATTTGCATACAAAGAGAGAAGCGCTCTACCAGGAACGAACAACAGCTCAGTGGCTTGTTCTATGGCGATTTACCACCCGGAAGCAGCCTCTTTTAGACCAGTGTGCTTTTCACAGAAGAAAACTTTCCTGAAGTATATCAGTCTGATCCCGCCAAGTAAGGTCAGTCCAGCCCCGAAATACCAGGCAATTCTCCTCTGAACAAGGAACATGACAACCCCAGACGATCGTTTCGGCCTCCTATGGGCCTCGTCAGTGAGGTGCAGCCACATTCCTCTAAGCACACTGGGCAAGGAGTCCACGTCTGGTTTCCCCCATCACCCATAGGGAGACTTCCCCAGGGTCATAATAATTTGCATACAAAGAGAGAAGCGCTCTACCAGGAACGAACAACAGCTCAGTGGCTTGTTCTATGGCGATTTACCACCCGGAAGCAGCCTCTTTTAGACCAGTGTGCTTTTCACAGAAGAAAACTTTCCTGAAGTATATCAGTCTGATCCCGCCAAGTAAGGTCAGTCCAGCCCCGAAATACCAGGCAATTCTCCTCTGAACAAGGAACATGACAACCCCAGACGATCGTTTCGGCCTCCTATGGGCCTCGTCAGTGAGGTGCAGCCACATTCCTCTAAGCACACTGGGCAAGGAGTCCACGTCTGGTTTCCCCCATCACCCATAGGGAGACTTCCCCAGGGTCATAATAATTTGCATACAAAGAGAGAAGCGCTCTACCAGGAACGAACAACAGCTCAGTGGCTTGTTCTATGGCGATTTACCACCCGGAAGCAGCCTCTTTTAGACCAGTGTGCTTTTCACAGAAGAAAACTTTCCTGAAGTATATCAGTCTGATCCCGCCAAGTAAGGTCAGTCCAGCCCCGAAATACCAGGCAATTCTCCTCTGAACAAGGAACATGACAACCCCAGACGATCGTTTCGGCCTCCTATGGGCCTCGTCAGTGAGGTGCAGCCACATTCCTCTAAGCACACTGGGCAAGGAGTCCACGTCTGGTTTCCCCCATCACCCATAGGGAGACTTCCCCAGGGTCATAATAATTTGCATACAAAGAGAGAAGCGCTCTACCAGGAACGAACAACAGCTCAGTGGCTTGTTCTATGGCGATTTACCACCCGGAAGCAGCCTCTTTTAGACCAGTGTGCTTTTCACAGAAGAAAACTTTCCTGAAGTATATCAGTCTGATCCCGCCAAGTAAGGTCAGTCCAGCCCCGAAATACCAGGCAATTCTCCTCTGAACAAGGAACATGACAACCCCAGACGATCGTTTCGGCCTCCTATGGGCCTCGTCAGTGAGGTGCAGCCACATTCCTCTAAGCACACTGGGCAAGGAGTCCACGTCTGGTTTCCCCCATCACCCATAGGGAGACTTCCCCAGGGTCATAATAATTTGCATACAAAGAGAGAAGCGCTCTACCAGGAACGAACAACAGCTCAGTGGCTTGTTCTATGGCGATTTACCACCCGGAAGCAGCCTCTTTTAGACCAGTGTGCTTTTCACAGAAGAAAACTTTCCTGAAGTATATCAGTCTGATCCCGCCAAGTAAGGTCAGTCCAGCCCCGAAATACCAGGCAATTCTCCTCTGAACAAGGAACATGACAACCCCAGACGATCGTTTCGGCCTCCTATGGGCCTCGTCAGTGAGGTGCAGCCACATTCCTCTAAGCACACTGGGCAAGGAGTCCACGTCTGGTTTCCCCCATCACCCATAGGGAGACTTCCCCAGGGTCATAATAATTTGCATACAAAGAGAGAAGCGCTCTACCAGGAACGAACAACAGCTCAGTGGCTTGTTCTATGGCGATTTACCACCCGGAAGCAGCCTCTTTTAGACCAGTGTGCTTTTCACAGAAGAAAACTTTCCTGAAGTATATCAGTCTGATCCCGCCAAGTAAGGTCAGTCCAGCCCCGAAATACCAGGCAATTCTCCTCTGAACAAGGAACATGACAACCCCAGACGATCGTTTCGGCCTCCTATGGGCCTCGTCAGTGAGGTGCAGCCACATTCCTCTAAGCACACTGGGCAAGGAGTCCACGTCTGGTTTCCCCCATCACCCATAGGGAGACTTCCCCAGGGTCATAATAATTTGCATACAAAGAGAGAAGCGCTCTACCAGGAACGAACAACAGCTCAGTGGCTTGTTCTATGGCGATTTACCACCCGGAAGCAGCCTCTTTTAGACCAGTGTGCTTTTCACAGAAGAAAACTTTCCTGAAGTATATCAGTCTGATCCCGCCAAGTAAGGTCAGTCCAGCCCCGAAATACCAGGCAATTCTCCTCTGAACAAGGAACATGACAACCCCAGACGATCGTTTCGGCCTCCTATGGGCCTCGTCAGTGAGGTGCAGCCACATTCCTCTAAGCACACTGGGCAAGGAGTCCACGTCTGGTTTCCCCCATCACCCATAGGGAGACTTCCCCAGGGTCATAATAATTTGCATACAAAGAGAGAAGCGCTCTACCAGGAACGAACAACAGCTCAGTGGCTTGTTCTATGGCGATTTACCACCCGGAAGCAGCCTCTTTTAGACCAGTGTGCTTTTCACAGAAGAAAACTTTCCTGAAGTATATCAGTCTGATCCCGCCAAGTAAGGTCAGTCCAGCCCCGAAATACCAGGCAATTCTCCTCTGAACAAGGAACATGACAACCCCAGACGATCGTTTCGGCCTCCTATGGGCCTCGTCAGTGAGGTGCAGCCACATTCCTCTAAGCACACTGGGCAAGGAGTCCACGTCTGGTTTCCCCCATCACCCATAGGGAGACTTCCCCAGGGTCATAATAATTTGCATACAAAGAGAGAAGCGCTCTACCAGGAACGAACAACAGCTCAGTGGCTTGTTCTATGGCGATTTACCACCCGGAAGCAGCCTCTTTTAGACCAGTGTGCTTTTCACAGAAGAAAACTTTCCTGAAGTATATCAGTCTGATCCCGCCAAGTAAGGTCAGTCCAGCCCCGAAATACCAGGCAATTCTCCTCTGAACAAGGAACATGACAACCCCAGACGATCGTTTCGGCCTCCTATGGGCCTCGTCAGTGAGGTGCAGCCACATTCCTCTAAGCACACTGGGCAAGGAGTCCACGTCTGGTTTCCCCCATCACCCATAGGGAGACTTCCCCAGGGTCATAATAATTTGCATACAAAGAGAGAAGCGCTCTACCAGGAACGAACAACAGCTCAGTGGCTTGTTCTATGGCGATTTACCACCCGGAAGCAGCCTCTTTTAGACCAGTGTGCTTTTCACAGAAGAAAACTTTCCTGAAGTATATCAGTCTGATCCCGCCAAGTAAGGTCAGTCCAGCCCCGAAATACCAGGCAATTCTCCTCTGAACAAGGAACATGACAACCCCAGACGATCGTTTCGGCCTCCTATGGGCCTCGTCAGTGAGGTGCAGCCACATTCCTCTAAGCACACTGGGCAAGGAGTCCACGTCTGGTTTCCCCCATCACCCATAGGGAGACTTCCCCAGGGTCATAATAATTTGCATACAAAGAGAGAAGCGCTCTACCAGGAACGAACAACAGCTCAGTGGCTTGTTCTATGGCGATTTACCACCCGGAAGCAGCCTCTTTTAGACCAGTGTGCTTTTCACAGAAGAAAACTTTCCTGAAGTATATCAGTCTGATCCCGCCAAGTAAGGTCAGTCCAGCCCCGAAATACCAGGCAATTCTCCTCTGAACAAGGAACAATGACAACCCCAGACGATCGTTTCGGCCTCCTATGGGCCCTCGTCAGTGAGGTGCAGCCACATTCCTCTAAGCACACTGGGCAAGGAGTCCACGTCTGGTTTCCCCCATCACCCATAGGGAGACTTCCCCAGGGTCATAATAATTTGCATACAAAGAGAGAAGCGCTCTACCAGGAACGAACAACAGCTCAGTGGCTTGTTCTATGGCGATTTACCACCCCGGAAGCAGCCCTCTTTTAGACCAGTGTGCTTTTCACAGAAGAAAACTTTCCTGAAGTATATCAGTCTGATCCCGCCAAGTAAGGTCAGTCCAGCCCCGAAATACCAGGCAATTCTCCTCTGAACAAGGAACATGACAACCCCAGACGATCGTTTCGGCCCCTATGGGCCTCGTCAGTGAGGTGCAGCCACATTCCTCTAAGCACACTGGGCAAGGAGTCCACGTCTGGTTTCCCCCATCACCCATAGGGAGACTTCCCCAGGGTCATAATAATTTGCATACAAAGAGAGAAGCGCTCTACCAGGAACGAACAACAGCTCAGTGGCTTGTTCTATGGCGATTTACCACCCGGAAGCAGCCTCTTTTAGACCAGTGTGCTTTTCACAGAAGAAAACTTTCCTGAAGTATATCAGTCTGATCCCGCCAAGTAAGGTCAGTCCAGCCCCGAAATACCAGGCAATTCTCCTCTGAACAAGGAACATGACAACCCCAGACGATCGTTTCGGCCTCCTATGGGCCTCGTCAGTGAGGTGCAGCCACATTCCTCTAAGCACACTGGGCAAGGAGTCCACGTCTGGTTTCCCCCATCACCCATAGGGAGACTTCCCCAGGGTCATAATTATTTGCATACAAAGAGAGAAGCGCTCTACCAGGAACGAACAACAGCTCAGTGGCTTGTTCTATGGCGATTTACCACCCGGAAGCAGCCTCTTTTAGACCAGTGTGCTTTTCACAGAAGAAAACTTTCCTGAAGTATATCAGTCTGATCCCGCCAAGTAAGGTCAGTCCAGCCCCGAAATACCAGGCAATTCTCCTCTGAACAAGGAACATGACAACCCCAGACGATCGTTTCGGCCTCCTATGGGCCTCGTCAGTGAGGTGCAGCCACATTCCTCTAAGCACACTGGGCAAGGAGTCCACGTCTGGTTTCCCCCATCACCCATAGGGAGACTTCCCCAGGGTCATAATAATTTGCATACAAAGAGAGAAGCGCTCTACCAGGAACGAACAACAGCTCAGTGGCTTGTTCTATGGCGATTTACCACCCGGAAGCAGCCTCTTTTAGACCAGTGTGCTTTTCACAGAAGAAAACTTTCCTGAAGTATATCAGTCTGATCCCGCCAAGTAAGGTCAGTCCAGCCCCGAAATACCAGGCAATTCTCCTCTGAACAAGGAACATGACAACCCCAGACGATCGTTTCGGCCTCCTATGGGCCTCGTCAGTGAGGTGCAGCCACATTCCTCTAAGCACACTGGGCAAGGAGTCCACGTCTGGTTTCCCCCATCACCCATAGGGAGACTTCCCCAGGGTCATAATAATTTGCATACAAAGAGAGAAGCGCTCTACCAGGAACGAACAACAGCTCAGTGGCTTGTTCTATGGCGATTTACCACCCGGAAGCAGCCTCTTTTAGACCAGTGTGCTTTTCACAGAAGAAAACTTTCCTGAAGTATATCAGTCTGATCCCGCCAAGTAAGGTCAGTCCAGCCCCGAAATACCAGGCAATTCTCCTCTGAACAAGGAACATGACAACCCCAGACGATCGTTTCGGCCTCCTATGGGCCTCGTCAGTGAGGTGCAGCCACATTCCTCTAAGCACACTGGGCAAGGAGTCCACGTCTGGTTTCCCCCATCACCCATAGGGAGACTTCCCCAGGGTCATAATAATTTGCATACAAAGAGAGAAGCGCTCTACCAGGAACGAACAACAGCTCAGTGGCTTGTTCTATGGCGATTTACCACCCGGAAGCAGCCTCTTTTAGACCAGTGTGCTTTTCACAGAAGAAAACTTTCCTGAAGTATATCAGTCTGATCCCGCCAAGTAAGGTCAGTCCAGCCCCGAAATACCAGGCAATTCTCCTCTGAACAAGGAACATGACAACCCCAGACGATCGTTTCGGCCTCCTATGGGCCTCGTCAGTGAGGTGCAGCCACATTCCTCTAAGCACACTGGGCAAGGAGTCCACGTCTGGTTTCCCCCATCACCCATAGGGAGACTTCCCCAGGGTCATAATAATTTGCATACAAAGAGAGAAGCGCTCTACCAGGAACGAACAACAGCTCAGTGGCTTGTTCTATGGCGATTTACCACCCGGAAGCAGCCTCTTTTAGACCAGTGTGCTTTTCACAGAAGAAAACTTTCCTGAAGTATATCAGTCTGATCCCGCCAAGTAAGGTCAGTCCAGCCCCGAAATACCAGGCAATTCTCCTCTGAACAAGGAACATGACAACCCCAGACGATCGTTTCGGCCTCCTATGGGCCTCGTCAGTGAGGTGCAGCCACATTCCTCTAAGCACACTGGGCAAGGAGTCCATGTCTGGTTTCCCCCATCACCCATAGGGAGACTTCCCCAGGGTCATAATAATTTGCATACAAAGAGAGAAGTGCTCTACCAGGAACGAACAACAGCTCAGTGGCTTGTTCTATGGCGATTTACCACCCGGAAGCAGCCTCTTTTAGACCAGTGTGCTTTTCACAGAAGAAAACTTTCCTGAAGTATATCAGTCTGATCCCGCCAAGTAAGGTCAGTCCAGCCCCGAAATACCAGGCAATTCTCCTCTGAACAAGGAACATGACAACCCCAGACGATCGTTTCGGCCTCCTATGGGCCTCGTCAGTGAGGTGCAGCCACATTCCTCTAAGCACACTGGGCAAGGAGTCCACGTCTGGTTTCCCCCATCACCCATAGGGAGACTTCCCCAGGGTCATAATAATTTGCATACAAAGAGAGAAGCGCTCTACCAGGAACGAACAACAGCTCAGTGGCTTGTTCTATGGCGATTTACCACCCGGAAGCAGCCTCTTTTAGACCAGTGTGCTTTTCACAGAAGAAAACTTTCCTGAAGTATATCAGTCTGATCCCGCCAAGTAAGGTCAGTCCAGCCCCGAAATACCAGGCAATTCTCCTCTGAACAAGGAACATGACAACCCCAGACGATCGTTTCGGCCTCCTATGGGCCTCGTCAGTGAGGTGCAGCCACATTCCTCTAAGCACACTGGGCAAGGAGTCCACGTCTGGTTTCCCCCATCACCCATAGGGAGACTTCCCCAGGGTCATAATAATTTGCATACAAAGAGAGAAGCGCTCTACCAGGAACGAACAACAGCTCAGTGGCTTGTTCTATGGCGATTTACCACCCGGAAGCAGCCTCTTTTAGACCAGTGTGCTTTTCACAGAAGAAAACTTTCCTGAAGTATATCAGTCTGATCCCGCCAAGTAAGGTCAGTCCAGCCCCGAAATACCAGGCAATTCTCCTCTGAACAAGGAACATGACAACCCCAGACGATCGTTTCGGCCTCCTATGAGCCTCGTCAGTGAGGTGCAGCCACATTCCTCTAAGCACACTGGGCAAGGAGTCCACGTCTGGTTTCCCCCATCACCCATAGGGAGACTTCCCCAGGGTCATAATAATTTGCATACAAAGAGAGAAGCGCTCTACCAGGAACGAACAACAGCTCAGTGGCTTGTTCTATGGCGATTTACCACCCGGAAGCAGCCTCTTTTAGACCAGTGTGCTTTTCACAGAAGAAAACTTTCCTGAAGTATATCAGTCTGATCCCGCCAAGTAAGGTCAGTCCAGCCCCGAAATACCAGGCAATTCTCCTCTGAACAAGGAACATGACAACCCCAGACGATCGTTTCGGCCTCCTATGGGCCTCGTCAGTGAGGTGCAGCCACATTCCTCTAAGCACACTGGGCAAGGAGTCCACGTCTGGTTTCCCCCATCACCCATAGGGAGACTTCCCCAGGGTCATAATAATTTGCATACAAAGAGAGAAGCGCTCTACCAGGAACGAACAACAGCTCAGTGGCTTGTTCTATGGCGATTTACCACCCGGAAGCAGCCTCTTTTAGACCAGTGTGCTTTTCACAGAAGAAAACTTTCCTGAAGTATATCAGTCTGATCCCGCCAAGTAAGGTCAGTCCAGCCCCGAAATACCAGGCAATTCTCCTCTGAACAAGGAACATGACAACCCCAGACGATCGTTTCGGCCTCCTATGGGCCTCGTCAGTGAGGTGCAGCCACATTCCTCTAAGCACACTGGGCAAGGAGTCCACGTCTGGTTTCCCCCATCACCCATAGGGAGACTTCCCCAGGGTCATAATAATTTGCATACAAAGAGAGAAGCGCTCTACCAGGAACGAACAACAGCTCAGTGGCTTGTTCTATGGCGATTTACCACCCGGAAGCAGCCTCTTTTAGACCAGTGTGCTTTTCACAGAAGAAAACTTTCCTGAAGTATATCAGTCTGATCCCGCCAAGTAAGGTCAGTCCAGCCCCGAAATACCAGGCAATTCTCCTCTGAACAAGGAACATGACAACCCCAGACGATCGTTTCGGCCTCCTATGGGCCTCGTCAGTGAGGTGCAGCCACATTCCTCTAAGCACACTGGGCAAGGAGTCCACGTCTGGTTTCCCCCATCACCCATAGGGAGACTTCCCCAGGGTCATAATAATTTGCATACAAAGAGAGAAGCGCTCTACCAGGAACGAACAACAGCTCAGTGGCTTGTTCTATGGCGATTTACCACCCGGAAGCAGCCTCTTTTAGACCAGTGTGCTTTTCACAGAAGAAAACTTTCCTGAAGTATATCAGTCTGATCCCGCCAAGTAAGGTCAGTCCAGCCCCGAAATACCAGGCAATTCTCCTCTGAACAAGGAACATGACAACCCCAGATGATCGTTTCGGCCTCCTATGGGCCTCGTCAGTGAGGTGCAGCCACATTCCTCTAAGCACACTGGGCAAGGAGTCCACGTCTGGTTTCCCCCATCACCCATAGGGAGACTTCCCCAGGGTCATAATAATTTGCATACAAAGAGAGAAGCGCTCTACCAGGAACGAACAACAGCTCAGTGGCTTGTTCTATGGCGATTTACCACCCGGAAGCAGCCTCTTTTAGACCAGTGTGCTTTTCACAGAAGAAAACTTTCCTGAAGTATATCAGTCTGATCCCGCCAAGTAAGGTCAGTCCAGCCCCGAAATACCAGGCAATTCTCCTCTGAACAAGGAACATGACAACCCCAGACGATCGTTTCGGCCTCTTATGGGCCTCGTCAGTGAGGTGCAGCCACATTCCTCTAAGCACACTGGGCAAGGAGTCCACGTCTGGTTTCCCCCATCACCCATAGGGAGACTTCCCCAGGGTCATAATAATTTGCATACAAAGAGAGAAGCGCTCTACCAGGAACGAACAACAGCTCAGTGGCTTGTTCTATGGCGATTTACCACCCGGAAGCAGCCTCTTTTAGACCAGTGTGCTTTTCACAGAAGAAAACTTTCCTGAAGTATATCAGTCTGATCCCGCCAAGTAAGGTCAGTCCAGCCCCGAAATACCAGGCAATTCTCCTCTGAACAAGGAACATGACAACCCCAGACGATCGTTTCGGCCTCCTATGGGCCTCGTCAGTGAGGTGCAGCCACATTCCTCTAAGCACACTGGGCAAGGAGTCCACGTCTGGTTTCCCCCATCACCCATAGGGAGACTTCCCCATTGTCATAATAATTTGCATACAAAGAGAGAAGCGCTCTACCAGGAACGAACAACAGCTCAGTGGCTTGTTCTATGGCAATTTACCACCCGGAAGCAGCCTCTTTTAGACCAGTGTGCTTTTCACAGAAGAAAACTTTCCTGAAGTATATCAGTCTGATCCCGCCAAGTAAGGTCAGTCCAGCCCCGAAATACCAGGCAATTCTCCTCTGAACAAGGAACATGACAACCCCAGACGATCGTTTGGGCCTCGTCAGTGAGGTGCAGCCACATTCCTCTAAGCACACTGGGCAAGGAGTCCACGTCTGGTTTCCCCCATCACCCATAGGGAGACTTCCCCAGGGTCATAATAATTTGCATACAAAGAGAGAAGCGCTCTACCAGGAACGAACAACAGCTCAGTGGCTTGTTCTATGGCGATTTACCACCCGGAAGCAGCCTCTTTTAGACCAGTGTGCTTTTCACAGAAGAAAACTTTCCTGAAGTATATCAGTCTGATCCCGCCAAGTAAGGTCAGTCCACCCCCGAAATACCAGGCAATTCTCCTCTGAACAAGGAACATGACAACCCCAGACGATCATTTCGGCCTCCTATGGGCCTCGTCAGTGAGGTGCAGCCACATTCCTCTAAGCACACTGGGCAAGGAGTCCACGTCTGGTTTCCCCCATCACCCATAGGGAGACTTCCCCAGGGTCATAATAATTTGCATACAAAGAGAGAAGCGCTCTACCAGGAACGAACAACAGCTCAGTGGCTTGTTCTATGGCGATTTACCACCCGGAAGCAGCCTCTTTTAGACCAGTGTGCTTTTCACAGAAGAAAACTTTCCTGAAGTATATCAGTCTGATCCCGCCAAGTAAGGTCAGTCCAGCCCCGAAATACCAGGCAATTCTCCTCTGAACAAGGAACATGACAACCCCAGACGATCGTTTCGGCCTCCTATGGGCCTCGTCAGTGAGGTGCAGCCACATTCCTCTAAGCACACTCGGCAAGGAGTCCACGTCTGGCTTCCCCCATCACCCATAGGGAGACTTCCCCAGGGTCATAATAATTTGCATACAAAGAGAGAAGCGCTCTACCAGGAACGAACAACAGCTCAGTGGCTTGTTCTATGGCGATTTACCACCCGGAAGCAGCCTCTTTTAGACCAGTGTGCTTTTCACAGAAGAAAACTTTCCTGAAGTATATCACTGACGAGGCCCACAATAGGCCGAAACGTACGTCTGGGGTTTTGCTGTTTCTCTCGTTCAGAGAAGAATTGCCTGGTATTTCGGGGCTGGACTGTACTGTGAAGTCAGGATCAGACTGATATGCTTCAGGAAAGTTTTTCTCTGTGAAAGGCACATGTTGAGCAAAAAGAGGCTGCTTCTTGGGTGGTAACTAGCCATAGAACAAGCTATTATGCTATTGTTCGTTTCCAGGTTGAGCGCTCCTCTCTTTTTATTTATGCAAATTATGACATTTTGGGAAGTCTCCCTAAGTGTGATGCGGGAATCCAGACGTGGACCCGTTGCTCAGTGCGCCTAGAGGGATATGGCTGCACCTCACTGACGAGGCCCACAATAGGCCAAAACGTACGTCTGGGGTTTTGCTGTTTCTCTCGTTCAGAGAAGAATTGCCTGGTATTTCGGGGCTGGACTGTACTGTGAAGTCAGGATCAGACTGATATGCTTCAGGAAAGTTTTTCTCTGTGAAAGGCACATGTTGAGCAAAAAGAGGCTGCTTCTTGGGTGGTAACTAGCCATAGAACAAGCTATTATGCTATTGTTCGTTTCCAGGTTGAGCGCTTCTCTCTTTTTATTTATGCAAATTATGACATTTTGGGAAGTCTCCCTAAGTGTGATGCGGGAATCCAGACGTGGACCCGTTGCTCAGTGCGCCTAGAGGGATATGGCTGCACCTCACTGACGAGGCCCACAATAGGCCGAAACGTACGTCTGGGGTTTTGCTGTTTCTCTCGTTCAGAGAAGAATTGCCTGGTATTTCGGGGCTGGACTGTACTGTGAAGTCAGGATCAGACTGATATGCTTCAGGAAAATTTTTCTCTGTGAAAGGCACATGTTGAGCAAAAAGAGGCTGCTTCTTGGGTGGTAACTAGCCATAGAACAAGCTATTATGCTATTGTTCATTTCCAGGTTGAGCGCTTCTCTCTTTTTATTTATGCAAATTATGACATTTTGGAAAGTCTCCCTAAGTGTGATGCGGGAATCCAGACGTGGACCCGTTGCTCAGTGCGCCTAGAGGGATATGGCTGCACCTCACTGACGAGGCCCACAATAGGCCGAAACGTACGTCTGGGGTTTTGCTGTTTCTCTCGTTCAGAGAAGAATTGCCTGGTATTTCGGGGCTGGACTGTACTGTGAAGTCAGGATCAGACTGATATGCTTCAGGAAAGTTTTTCTCTGTGAAAGGCACATGTTGAGCAAAAAGAGGCTGCTTCTTGGGTGGTAACTAGCCATAGAACAAGCTATTATGCTATTGTTCGTTTCCAGGTTGAGCGCTTCTCTCTTTTTATTTATGCAAATTATGACATTTTGGGAAGTCTCCCTAAGTGTGATGCGGGAATCCAGACGTGGACCCGTTGCTCAGTGCGCCTAGAGGGATATGGCTGCACCTCACTGACGAGGCCCACAATAGGCCGAAACGTACGTCTGGGGTTTTGCTGTTTCTCTCGTTCAGAGAAGAATTGCCTGGTATTTCGGGGCTGGACTGTACTGTGAAGTCAGGATCAGACTGATATGCTTCAGGAAAGTTTTTCTCTGTGAAAGGCACATGTTGAGCAAAAAGAGGCTGCTTCTTGGGTGGTAACTAGCCATAGAACAAGCTATTATGCTATTGTTCATTTCCAGGTTGAGCGCTTCTCTCTTTTTATTTATGCAAATTATGACATTTTGGGAAGTCTCCCTAAGTGTGATGCGGGAATCCAGACGTGGACCCATTGCTCAGTGCGCCTAGAGGGATATGGCTGCACCTCACTGACGAGGCCCACAATAGGCCGAAACGTACGTCTGGGGTTTTGCTGTTTCTCTCGTTCAGAGAAGAATTGCCTGGTATTTCGGGGCTGGACTGTACTGTGAAGTCAGGATCAGACTGATATGCTTCAGGAAAGTTTTTCTCTGTGAAAGGCACATGTTGAGCAAAAAGAGGCTGCTTCTTGGGTGGTAACTAGCCATAGAACAAGCTATTATGCTATTGTTCGTTTCCAGGTTGAGCGCTTCTCTCTTTTTATTTAATAAAGAAATGATGTCCACAATTATTTTCTATTTAAAATTAATTCTAGGCATTTCTTTGTTTCAATAAAGATAGCAAGAGAATGAAGAATAATTCATAAGAGTAGTAAATTATAAATTTGATTAACATTGCATGCTCTATTTGAATCACAATAGAAACAATTTGCCTTCAGTGTACCTTTAAGTATCTTATAATGTGGATTTTGAATGATACTTACAGCTGTGCCTGGGAAGGACAACCCGACACCCAGGACAATGAAGGTTGAGACAGGGGGGAGGGATGGGATTGGGTTGGGGAGGGATGAGCTGCTGCTCCGGGGTAGGCCGTACAGCTGGGGAGTGGTGAGTTGGGGTCTGGGCAGCTGTACAGGCCATAATATGGGGAGAGCGGCGATGGGGGGTGAAGGGGTGTGTTTTGGGAGGGACAGGGAAGGGGCGTTTTTTGGGAGGGACAGGAAATGACAAATGGGAAGGGCCGGCAGGGGTCTGGGCCTGGGCAGGGGTCTGGGCCTGGGCAGGAGTCTGGGCCTGGGCAGGAGTCTGGGCCTGGGCAGGGGTCTGGGCCTGGGCAGTGGTCGGGGTGTGGGCCTGGGCAGGGGTCTGTGACTGGGCAGGGGACTGGGCAGGGGCGGAAACCAGATGACCAGAGGTGGAGGATCCATCTGAAAAAAATAATCCAAATATATTAACATCTCATACATCATGAAATCAAATCAACGCATTTCAAATTGATTATGTTTTCAATATACTTAGAAGTGTGTTTGAATTTCTAAACAATGACTGTCTGTACAATTATAACATTATTATTGTGTTTTGGCCTGGAATATGCATGTGACATAATGATGGCATGAATTATAAATTTAAAAAAAACAAAAAACATCCAAGCATATTTTCATGCTGCCTGATATAGAAAGGGGGCAGTAGTGTATTTTAACAGACAAATAATATTCCTTTTTAAAGTGCAAAAGCTGTAGACTTTGAATGTCTTCAATAAAATGATTTCCAATAAAGCAACATGTTGGAAACATGATAGATATATTTCACATACCATCAGACTTCAAGGCAGCCTCTTCCTCCTCCGTCACACATGTTAAATCAATCTCTGTAAAACATAACATGTTGTGTACACGTTAAGATCAGATATTATAACATATGTTACTGTTGATCAAAGACACACATCAATGTTGCATTAAAGATATACACACCCAAAGTTATGATTTACATCATTTTGATGGAGCATACAAATGACATTAGATTTGTTATTCTCAATGATTCAGATTTTCGATGTATTGTTTGTATTAATTTTAAAATCATAAAAGCATAGTACATAGAACATTTAAGATTTCTCATGTGTGTATCACTTGATGACTGTTGTCAAAAATGAACATGGAAACAAACATATGCTATACATCTTCTGAATAACAAAGGTGTAGACTAAGAAAGTTTTAATTATTAATCTTTCAATATTCCAAGAAAATTAATATATAATCAGAGGAGTAAATTATATGTTTGTTTCAAATGTTATGCTTCATCAGAATCATGCTCATAATATTGATTACCAATACACCTTCAATGACATATAAATGAGTCAATGGACTTACCAGGAGACCACAAAGGCGGCTCTGTGTCAGTGCTGGATTCCTCTGGGCTCCCCACACCAACTCTCTCTATGAATGATATAGATATATATTAGTGAACACATTTGGGATAGCACTAAATCACATCTGTAGCGAATTTTAAGAATAATCAACTTGAAAATGTGAAGAATAGAGCAGTCATTAAACAAAAAAAATGCTTGATTGAATCAAGGGGATTCTGTTAAAAATGATGTATTGAACATATGTTTAATTTCTGACTATATTAGACATCAAACTCATCTCATACGATGCTATTGCATATCTAAATATACCCATTGATCAATGTTCTTAAAAGAATACACACAAACCACATTTTTAATAACAGCTGTTGACAAATATAAACAAAGACATGTGGCACATCGAGCCATTTGTGCAATTTTTTTTTTTTTTTTTTTTAACTTTTATTTTATAGTAAAGACAATATATTACAATAATCAAATGTAAAAATACATCACAATGAATAAAATATTCCATATACAGTTTAAACATTAACAGTCCGTGTCAAGGTAAGGGTCAGCAAATCCCCTTACAATAGTGGCTTGCATAATAAAGATAATCCAAAATTTAGACAATCAACCAGAGTTTATCCTATGTGTATCAAAGTCTAAAAAAACATACTACACTTGTGCAAATTTGTGGTCATTTTTCATCTTTACTTCTTTTAATAATTAATATCACTCCCAGGCATTCACACATCACACACAACAACAACAAAAAAAAAAAAAAAAAAAAAAAAAAAAAAGGGGAAATCCGCAGCTCTCTCGTCTCCCGCCCCGCCTAATCCCCTGACCCAGAATCTGACGCCCATTCTCCAGGGAAATGGCCAGCTAGAATGTTTACCATAACATACTCCGTGTCTCTGAGAGGTTTAATTAACTTTTTCTGAAGTGCGAGAGGACAAGATCTCACAAGTATTTCCCATTTTTTGAAGAATGTAGGCAGATATTTATCTTGTGGATAGGGAATATTGAATTGCTCTGTTGTGAAATGGTTAATCAAAGCACTTTTAAATTGTTTCATTGTAGGTGCAGAAGAAGCTTTCCACTGTTTAAAAATAAGATTCCGAGCTGTTAGGATTATCGTATTTATCAAGTTGTAATTCTTGGTTATTCCCTGAAATTTCACCAAAAAGAAAACATCCATTGGGGATACTTTATGATCCAATTTCAAAATTACTGTCATCCAGTAGGATATTTTCTTCCAGTATTGATGGATTTTGGGGCAACTCCAGAGACAGTGGAATAGATCTGCACTTAATGAAGAACATCTAGAACAGAGGACTCTTGATTTATACCATTTGGAGAGAACAGCAGGAGTAAGATATCTTTTAAGACCAATTTTTATCTGCGACTCTCTCCACGAAGTCGGTACCCAGCTTTGCTGGATTATTTGGAAACTCCCTATAATGGTCTGTTCATCTATATCTGGGAAATATGTGTCCCACATTGCCACCATCTCAGTTACCTGTGTCTTTGACGTTTTCTGGTTTGTGAGAAGATATAGTGGGGAAATTATATAGATTCCTGCCGCATACAGGGAGATCCTGGCCTGTAGCTCGCCCCGTGACCAATTATTCCCATATTTTGAGCATAGCTCCTGCAGATAGTGTCTAACTTGGAGATAAGCATAGAATTCGCGTGGCTGTAGATCGTATTGTGTTGCAATATCCTCAAACAGTCGTGGGTATCCGTCTGTACCTAGTAGTTGCCAAATATTTTGAAGACCCTTTGACGCCCAAGCTTTGAATATCTGGTTGGTTAAGCCCGGCCCGAACTCAGGATTACCACATATAGTTAAATATTGTGATATATGGGGGGAGCAATCGTTTTCCACACAAAGCCTCTGCCAGGCCACCAGGACGTTCTTAAAGGTGGTCATATAGAATATATTGGAGGGCAAGGAAGTGAGGGGACAGTGTAAAAGTGCCTTCAAATTGAACGGGGCCACCATTTGATTTTCCCAGATAACCGAGGAAATTTGGTCTTTCCCAGTTAGCCAGTCTAGAGCAAATCTGGCTAAAATGGCCAGATTATATGATTGAATATTAGGGAGAGCGAGGCCGGCTGAAAGCTTAGAATTCATAAGTCTATGGGGCGCAATGCGTGGTCTCTTACCATTCCATAAGAATTGAGAACATACCCTATTATACATGATAATATCTTTCTTATGTAGAAAACACGGGATATTCTGCATAATATAAAAAAGTTTTGGAAAGAGGACAGATTTAATTAAAGTTACACGCGCCGTTAATGATATAGGTAACGAAGTCCACTCCACTAACTTCTTTCTGCAGTAATCTAGACATGGCCTATAATTTATTTTGTACCACTCTTCTGGATTTCTAGATAGACAAAGACCGAGATAAGTAATCTGGGAGACCTCAAGGAAGGGATGATTACAATAATAAGGAGGATTTCTATATACCCACATTAGTTCTGATTTTGAGATATTTATCTTAAATCCAGAGATCTCCCCAAATTCTTGGATAATCATTTGGAAGATGGGTATAGTGACCTTAAGATTAGAAAGAAATATTAAGAGATCATCCGCATATAGGAGCAACACTAGCTTTTCATCTGCCATGAGAATCCCATCTAGTTCTTGTCTTAATCGAATGGCAAGAGGTTCTATACTCAGATTGAATAGAAAAGGGGAAAGAGGGCATCCTTGTCTAGTCCCTCTGGAAAGCTCAAAGCGTTGGGTAGATGTATTATTTATGATGACCGCCGAAGAAGGGGTACTATAGATTAATTGAATATAATTAATAAAATATTCAGGAAATCCGAACCGCTCCAACGCGGAGAACAAATGGACCCAGTCAACGCGATCGAATGCTTTCTCCGCGTCGATCGTTAAGATAGCCTTATCTTCCGTTTCCCGTACTCGTAAAGACTTATATTTGATCCAGAAGGATTCGATCAGGATTAATAGTTTCCTTGTATTTCTTACAGGATTCCGGCCCGACATGAAACCCGATTGGTTCTCGTGGATTAAATCACCCATGTATGGTTTCAATCGGGAGGCTATTATGGATGCCAGCAGCTTATAGTCAGTGTTTAGGACTGAGATCGGTCTATAGGAGCTAGGTAGTTCCGGATCTTTACCTTTTTTTAGAATTAATGAGATATTTGCGGTTGTAAAAGACGGAGAACAATTAGTGTTTTCTGAAAAATAAAAATTAAATAGCTTATTCAGTATTGGGGTCACCTGTGTCTGTAAAATCCTATAGTACTCGATGGGGAGGGCATCAGGTCCAGCCGCTTTATTAGTTTTCGCGTTCTTAATTGCTATTGTGATTTCCTCCTCAGTAATAGAGGCATTAATCGTGTCTCTGGCATCAGAAGATAACCTTGGAATCACAATCTTTTCCCAGAATGCCAATCTCTTATCGGGGTTAGTAGGCTCTCTTTTGTATAGATCTTGAAAAAAGTCAAAGAATACTTTTTCAATGTCAGTATGTTTGGTATATCTCATATCTCCCTGTTTAATAGCAGATATTGGATGTCTGGGAGAAGATTTAGTGGTTCTGGCCAGAAATTTCGCCGATCTACCCGTAAAGCCACCGTATATTGCTCTCATTCTCATTTCTTCCTGAACGCTATTTTGCTTAATATGCATGTCCCGGAGCATTTTTGCAGTCACATATGCATCCCAGTAAGCTTTAGTGTGGTTTATAATATAAGCCCTATATGCGTTCTTAACCCGATTAGCAAGTTGTCTAGTTGTTAGGGTCCAATTTTTTTTCAGATGTAGGGAGTAAGATTTAATTTCCCCTCGTAAAACGGCCTTAGAGGCCTCCCAGAATACTTCGATCTTATCTATATAACTGTGATTGTTATTATAGTATTCGTCCCATTTTAAACGTAATTGGTTCTGAAACTTGATATTGTTGCTCAGGTACTTAGGGAAATATATGTGGTTCTTATCTCGGTGTCCACAATTTGTATCACATCTCAACCCGATCACAGCGTGATCGGAAATGACGATGTCTCCAATACTGGACACCCAGTTCCAGTTAAGCAAGGATTCAGAAATTAAAAAATAATCGATCCTCGAGAAAGACTGTTGGACTTGAGATACACAAGAGTAATCTCGAGCGTCCGGGTTCTGGACCCGCCATATGTCCACCAGTCCCAGCTGACTGCAGAATTTCTGAAAGGTCCGAGCTTTCGGGTCCCTATTTTTTAGGGCCTTTTTATTTGAGCTATCTAGCAGAGGATCTGCCATTAAATTTAGGTCTCCCCCGATAATTAGATTTGACCCAATATAGTTATGTAGTTTGACTGAGAGTGTAGACCAAAATTTACGGTCGCTTTGATTGGGACCATATATATTGCACAGTATGTATTTTATACGTTTAATTTCCAGTTCCGCGATTAAGAATCTGCCCTCAGGATCGGTTACAGTATTAATTACCTGATATTCCAACTTCCGATTTACTAAAATGGCCACTCCCCTCTTCCTAGATGTAAAAGGAGCCGCCAGAACTTCTCCCACCCACTTAGCTTTCAATTTAGGTATTTCAAGAGCCTTGAGATGGAGCTCCTGTAGGAAAACTATATCAGGGTTAAATTTGCCCAGGTGTTTTATTATAGTTTTCCTTTTAATTGGGGAGTTAATACCACCAATATTCCATGATAGTAAATTGAGCTTACTAATCAGAGAAATTATTTGTCTCTAATCCGTAGATACATACCCAAATGAACTCATTGTATATACAATCTCGGTAGTCAAGAAATGAACCCGAAGGAGAGGGTGGCAGACCCTTGGATATGAAAAGGGGAAAGGGGACTGGAGAGACAATGAGAGAGACGGGAGAAGAGAAAAAGAAAAAGCAAAAAAACAAACAAAAAAAAAAAAAAAAAAAAAAAAAAAAAAAAAACCCCACACTCACCCCATTTATATTTCTAGAAGCAGGAACAAACAAACACACACCCCAGTTATACCATTTCTGTCTCAAATTCCAATACCCTTCAGAACGTATACAAGAAACCATAGTAACTCTCATTTCTAGCGCCTCTAAACTACCTAAACAACAATACATAGGCTAAGGTACCCCTGATTCTCTACAGAAAGCTTCAGCTTCCATAACATTGTTCAGAGTGTATGTAGTGCCGTCTTTTAGTACTACTAATTTTGCAGGATACAGGAGCTTGATATTATACTTTTCTCTCTGAAGTCTACCATAAAAGAAGGACATATCCCTTCTCTTTGCCATGGTTTCAGAGGAAAAGTCCTGAAACATCAACAGCTTATGTTGACCTAAAGTGAACGGGTTACATTTCCTGTAATGTCGAAGATACAGCATTTTATCCTGAAAATTTACAAATCTAAAGATCACAGGTCTAGGTCTCTGGAACTCACTATGCTCACGACGTTGCCCTATCCTATGAGCTCTTTCAATCTGGAAGGGAGCAGCAGGAGCTGGAATCTGCAAGGCCTGAGGTAGTGTGGAGGAGGCAAAGGTCATTAAATCCAGAAACTCAGGGGTTTCAGGGAGCCCAATCACTTTTAAATTATTACGCCTTGAGCGATCCTCCAGGTCCTCGATCTTAGCTTGAAGGGATGTAATAGTTTTACCATAGGCATCTATAGATGGATCTAAAACATTAAACCTATCTTCCAGGTCTGAGATTCTATTCTCAATTTCATCCATTCTGGATGAAAATTGTCTAACTTCAGTAGTGAGGTTAGATATCTCATTTCTGATCTCTTTTTTGATCGAATCAAATTGGGGCATCAAAATTTTAGCTACTTCAGCTGCAAATTCTGCCATGTTATTTGAAGGGATGTTATCTTGAGGGGACACTATGCTAGAATCCAGATTTCTGCTGCTCCCTTTTTTTTCTTTGGACTTAGGAGGCATATTGGAAGGAGAGCCCCTTTGATGCAAGTATCTGTCCATAGACCAGACGTATTTCTTGACAGATTACAATAAGAAAAAAAAAAAAAAAAAAAAAAAAAAGGTTGTAATGGATGCAGGGGCTTACTACTTACTTAGGTAGTCTCTGACTATGTGTTTCTATTGAATATGGGCATATAAATTATATAAGTATTACTCGTCTAAGAGCACAGGAAGGTAATCCCTGTAGTCTCTGTATAATCAGCACTTCATACTTGTGCTATCCTGGCAAGATTATCTCTAAATGTTGTCTATCGTGCAAGTGAATCTATAGTAAATAAATAAATTACGTGATGGTGTTACCTAGCTGTCCCTACTTCTATTATATATAGTAAATCCACATCAAAGCCAGCTCTCTAGGGGTAGAGAACCTAGGGCAAATATCTCTTAAGGTGCTTGTATTTCTGTTGTATTATTTTAACTCACACAGAAATATAACCGAATGTGCTCTGAGGTCATAAAGTGCTTATATTCCTGTTCCTAGTGACTGTTTAAGTGTATCCCCTAATTCTTGTCTTTATATAAATATATAAATTGTAACCCTTTCTTAGCAAATTCCCTGGTCCTAAACCATGTCTAACATGTAATCCTATATAGTTAGGAACTTTGTAGCGCTGAGCTTTTCGGGAAATAGATTAGTACAAATGTTGCTTATTATAGGTTATTATAAATTCACAAGTAAACCCCATATATGTCCAAACAAAGCTCCATGGCCTAAATTCACACTAACCCTAGAAAAACTATAGAAGGGTTCATAAAAAGAATTCTGTGTAAAACAATTAATAATATGTGCCTAAAAAAGTTAATGCAATCAAAGTGAGATACCACAAAAAAAAAAAGAAACAAAAATTGTTGTTTTAAATATAGCAAAAACAGGCAAAATAATAAAACAGTATATACCAAATTAAATATAGTATATAAACATCAACAATAATAGGCTCTGAAGGTGCATACTGCAAAATAAGAGTTTATATGAGAGCAACCTATTGGGAAGTTGCACAGGGGGTTTGTCAATGCTAGAGTCCTTAAGTATATATTGATTCAAAAAGTCTCAGCATGCAAAAATACAGGGCTTTTTCAACATCAACTAGCTTAGAAAACAGCTTATGTGCGTGCAGATTGGTAGGAAGCCAATAAGTAATAATAGGTAAGGCTAAAACTCCAGCCCAAATGGTCACTTTAATAAACCGCAGGTAGTAACTTCACCGTAACCGCGGTAG
Source organism: Bombina bombina (assembly GCF_027579735.1). Lineage (NCBI taxonomy): Eukaryota > Metazoa > Chordata > Amphibia > Anura > Bombinatoridae > Bombina > Bombina bombina. The sequence continues at coordinate 828,159,218 of NC_069502.1, forward strand.
CCTGATCTGACAGAGAAGAAGCAGCTGCTTACAATGACTTTAAGTTTTCTTCTGCACCCAGCAAAAAAGTAAGCAAGCAAGCAAATATAGAAATAGTACCTCGCCACAGTAGTCGCAAACCTCGGCGGTGCCTCTGCTCACCCACTTTCCCAGGCTATGAGCAAACTGTTGAGGCGGAGATCCACCGCATTGATGGGGAGGAAGAGAGTCACTCCGCAGCGCGGCCGTCCACCAGCCACCGTAGCCGACCAGTGCTGCAGTCCGATTGGCCGCCCCAGCAATCGTTCATCCAATCCCGTATAGGCCTGCAAGAGGAAGCCCAAGCTCTGTAGCAACCAGGTCCGGCGTGCACAGCAACACTTGTGACTTCTCACGCTGAAGGAGATGGATATACTTCTATTATTCCCCCTTCCAGAGGGCCCTGGTCTCTTTCAAAGTACCCGACTGTATCTTCCTCTCAACCAGGGAGGGGGGCACTACCGCTTGAGATACAAGCCCATCCAGGTAGGCTAAGGGACCGTGCCACTTTCAGCGTACACCGCGCCGTCTTCAGGTACCGCAAGGCACAGAGGAACTGCCGCTCACCTGCATAGAACACCCGACCAGGCAGGCGTCTATGGGAGAGCGCTGGTGTCGCCTCTGCTGATCACTCCTCCAGTACAGGTAAGCCAGGTGCCTCTAATCGGACATAGTTAGATAACATGTAGGTGACCGTGGTATTCAGGCGGTTCTCAAATACACTGGACCGAAGCTGGTGCAAGATCCCTAAGCACCTTTAAGTGTCTTATCCAAGGCTGCTTGTTACAGTACATACGGGCTTATGTAGAAACGGTGTGCACTAGCCAGTGTGCACCCTTAGGCTAAAGTCCAGACTTCCCATGCAGGATCAAGATCCTGATGCCCAAGCCTATAGAGGGCCAAGGGCAAAATCGCATATGTTGGTGGTGGTTTAGGCCTCACCTCGAGGCGCGGAGCTTCCAAGACACCTGCAGCTACCTGCAGCTACCTGCATGCCCCGCCTCCAACAGGAAGTCCCCCCCATTTGTGCAATTTACAGTAATCTTGTTTAGGACACAACACATATTTATCACAATACAAAACCAAATTGATTAGTACAAATATGTAATCATGGTGCTGTTAGAGTATGCTGATATCTATAAAGTAACTCCAACAGTGAATATGTGAATTATATATCAATATTGTCTAATCCAAAGAATGTAAAGATGAATGAATCTATTGTTTATTAAAGGGACACTGACATGCTAGGATTCCGGTGGAGGAGGAGCTGCACAGCTGCAGCTCAGCTCGTTTCTCCAGTCCCCTGGATTTTGGCGGTGCTCTTTTCGCGCCAGCCCCTGCTCTGGGGCTTCCCTTGGATAGTCTCAAGAACCACTCCGGAACCCCTGACAGTGGCACACCATCCCACTGTTTTACCCTAATCACCAGTTTTTTGGCCTTTTAGAGAACAGCTTTACAACCTATTGACTTCAAACAAAATTAATGGTGCCTCTTACTACACCTAACTTTACTACGCTGTTCTGCTTTTTGTTATAATCAATCAAACTGCCTTACTTCGTAGGCTGCATCCTTCCTTTGGAGACAAGACGTTTTCTGCGGTCCCTGGCCCTCCCCCCTCCCCGTGCTTGCCTTCTCCAGACAGCCTAGCGTGAAAACCTACAACACAAAGCACCCCTTTGCCGCACCTGTTATCTCTCCGGTCCTGTCGGCTGGGGCTTGTCCTTCTCCCTCCCCCACCGGTGCTGCGCGGGAGGGAGTCAGGCCCGGTCTGGAGTGTGGACCCGGTGTGCAGCTTGTTCCTGCGTTGCTTGGCCGCCCGGCGCGGCGCCGCCCACTCCCCCCCCACCGGTGCTGCGTGGGGGGAGTTGAGCGCGGTCCTCAGCGGGAGAGCCGACACAGGAGGCCTTGACACGGCGTCTGGGCCGAAATCCGCCCGACAACGATCTGCGGGCTATCACAGAGGCTAACTGATGGTAGGATTCCCTGGAGGGGGTGAGTTTGCCAGCCACGCTGGAGATAAACTATATGTGGGAACTGTTTTCGGCTGTAGCAAGGGGATGAAAGAACAGCCCTAGGAAATATTTTATTCTCTCTGAACTCAGCTAAGATTGTGATTAACAAGGGCCTGAGTGTGAAGATAAGAGAGAGACATTCTTTATACTGTTTAAGCTCTTATGCTCGCAAACTTTTGCTCCCTCCTTGCCCTTTATTTACTGAGGACACTGCACAAGCTCTCCTTCTATGGTTCTGCAGTAAAACCCTTGTGAAATACTCCAGACTGAGTAACATTTCATTCAAAAACTTGACTCTACAAAAACAAGACTCTGGGTCACTTTAAAATACATTGAAGAGGCTGTTTTTCTTCTGTTTTTTCTTTTTTTTTGTTTTTTTTTCTGCAGAATTAAGTTTACTGTACTTATTAATGGATACTTTAAACTAGATCCATCAGCTTATTGATTGCTACTTAATTTTAGGCTTGCCAGGCCTATTCTTTTTAACACAGCTAGTTTATTGTTGCTGAGAGATTTCTTAATAATATCTCTACTGTCCATCAGGGTAATCATCCTATACTGAGGATAGGCTGATTTAAGACACACACAGCATGTATTTATCGTTGCAAAGCACTTTGTCTTTTTTAGAGGCTGTATTTCAAGGAAGCATTGTATGTTTACTATGTCTATTATGTAATTGATTGACAGCCAATTCTCTGACCTATCCCTGCTAAAGGTTAAAGAAAGATAAATTTTTGGGGGTTTACTCAGCAGAGAAGACTAGTTAAATTGAAAGCTTATAGTATGTACCTTCCTTATAAAAATACTAAAAGATTCTGAGAGGTAATCTAAGCCCCGTAACTAAGTATACTTTAATATCAATCTATTCCAGGCTTTTCCTGGTTAAATATCTGGCAAAGTATAAAATTATATGCATCTTTTTGCTATAAGTAACGCCTGTGCCCCTACTGGCTTTCAGAGCAACAGGAAGGAAATAAGGATACAAATCCAAGGCTAAAATCCCTTTTTATCTAAACTTAATTGTCAATATTAACATATCTAAAACGCCCTAGACTTAAAAGAAGTCATATTGTGCAAGGGTTACACTGATATATTGGCTATATATTATGCATGAATAACTATTGGGAAAAATGTGAACCAAATTGGTTATCTACTCCTCAAATACGGTAACTGTGGCATATACCGTGGTGACTGTGGCATAATTGTGGTGTGTACAATAATGATGGTGTAATATTGGCTCTGTGACAAGGTTATAGAGAATAGACTAGGAACTGCAGCAAAACTAGCTGCTTAGGCTTATAATAGATCAATTAAGTTACTAATATAATTCTGTAAGTTACACGTAAAAGGGAGTAACAGCAAAGTAGCCCTGGAGGGGAAGAAGGAGGAGAAGAAAAAGGGGAAATTGCTGTAGTATTTAAACACCTCTCAAAGGGTCAATTTGGCCGAAGGAAGCAATAGACTTTAGAAGTAAAAGTAGGGGCTAGGGATATCATAAGTGGAAGAAGCTCTCAGAGCAAATGTGAACACAGAGAGCCGGAGAAGAGAAGGGGTTAAACTCAGAGTCGCTTCTGTAGTGGCTTCACAACTAATCACCTATTAGATTTCGCTCACTATCAATAACACGTGAACTTTTCTCACAGTATATATTTCCCCCAATTGCCCATCACTATCACTATCACACAGAATCCCTCACATCCCTTCTGTTCTACCACTCCCCTGCAGGGTTTTTTTTTTTTTTTTTCTTTCACTCCAAATATCAGCACCTTGGTAAACCTAAAATTAAGAGCACACTCCTAAATCACAGGTGGGTACACCACACATGGATAAATTTCTAAACACTCACGGCAAAACCCCCTCTCCAATCATGGCGAACAGAAACAAAGATAAGAAAATAAAAAGCTCAATAAGCACCTCAGTGGATACTAATCTAGCTTCCAGCAATCTTCCATACCCCTATGAATCTTCTAATACCCAAGCCTTGGTGGATAGTATCTTAGAAGCACTTGCCCCTAAGTTTGACACTCTGAGGTCAGAGATTAAGCAAGATATGAGATCACTTTCACAAGAGCTTAGGCAATTCTCCAACAGAGTACAAGAACTTGAGCAACGAGTCTCAGATCTTGAAGATCTAACGGTCACATATACTACAAAATCTAAAATTAATGAAGCAACAATCGAAAAACTTCAGTTTAAAATTGAGGACTTAGAAAACCGCTCTAGACGGAATAATTTTAGAATTGTAGGAGTACCAGAAGAGAAGCAGTATGATAATTTAAATAACTTTATTTCCGAAACACTAGTGCAACTCCTCAAAATTCCAATTGCATATCCCAAAATTATTATTGAAAGAGCTCATAGATTAGGGAGACCTGCCCCAGACAACACAGAGAAAGCTAGGCCAAGACCAATTATAGTCAAACTACTGAATTTCCAGGATAAAATTACCCCTTTTCAATATTATCGTAAAAATCAGCCCATTTTATTAGGGAATTCTAGTATTTTTATGTTCCAAGACTTCTCGGTTGAAACGGCAACTAAGAGAAGGGTGTTATCCCCAACATGTACTAAACTCATCAACCTGGGCATACGGGCTACCCTGATCTATCCAGCAAGGCTCAAAGTATGGGACAAGGATGAAATTTACTATGCTGAGACGGCTAAAGAGGCAAGTGAACTCTTAGCTAAATTAAAAATATCTGAATAATTAAAATACTCAAACAAAAAGTGAGACAGTTGATAATTGTTAAGAAATGGTTCAAAATTTTGGTTTTCTCCCCCTGGTGTCCAGTCTTCCCCCCAAACCCCACCCCCCCCTCCGCCAATTTAATTATTCTTTTTTTTTTTTTTTTGTGTTTTTGGTTTATCCCCCTATATTAAACTAAGAATATGACAAAGTTAGAAAGTATTACATTTGTTTCGTGGAACATTGGAGGTCTCACATCCCCCATAAAAAGGACAGCAATTTTAAACCAGTTGAGGAAAATAAAGTCTGATATAGTATTCCTCCAGGAAACGCATTTAAAAATAGAAGAAACTAGGAAACTAAAGAAATCCTGGGTAAAGGAGGTACTGGCCACTCCAAGTTTAAATAGGAAAAGAGGCGTAGCCATACTCTTTGGGAAAAAGATAATGGCCAGTGGCTTAGAGATTCTCAATACACAGGTAGACCCAGAGGGGAGATTTATATTGTTAAAAATCAAGGTGGCGAAAACCATATACACACTATGTAACCTATACGCACCTAATGTGATAGACGCATCTTTCTGGGACTCCTTATTAAATAAAATTATGTTATTCCAGGAAGGCTTTTTGATATGCGGGGGTGATTTCAATATGGCCCCACAATATCCGCTAGACAGACTAAGATCAGTTGCTAATCAACTCAAAAATAAAAGAGATAATCTAGAAACCAAGATTTTTAAAAAAATTACACAGAACTTGGCAATAAAAGACATTTGGAGACTGCAGAATCCAGAGACAAGAAACTTTACATGCTTATCTAGGGCCCATAAATCATTTTCCAGAATTGACCTATTTTTAGTGGACACTAAGCTCTTAGAGCAGAAAGTAATGACAGAGATCTTACCTATCTCCCTCTCGGACCATGCCCCCATTGTTCTTCAGTTTCAGGAACCTGATAAGAGATGCAAACAAGTACGTTTTTTTTTTTCCTAGGTATCTATCAAAAGATTTAAAATTTAAAAATTGGCTCAATCTCAAATTTAAAGAATATGCGGAGCACAATGTTGAGTATAGTAGGCATCCTATGATATTTTGGGAGGCAGCAAAAGCTGTTTTAAGGGGTGAAATAATATCTTACACAGCCAATCTTCAGAAAAAAATCAAAAGTAGAGAGAAAGAAGTGACTAGTTCATTAATCAACTCCTATAACCACTATCTCTTAGATAAATCAAGGATTAACTGGCTTAAATATATAAAAGCCAAAAATGAGAGAGATACGTATTTATCCTACCAGGCTTCGCAAAAAGAATTAAAACTCCAAGCCAGACTTTACAGATTTGGAAACAAAACAGGTAAGCTCCTGGCTAATTTAGTAAAAGGATCAAAAGGAGCAACCTTGATTGAGTCACTCCAACAGGAAAGCAAAACAATAACTAGGTCAGAGGAGATAGCAGACCTCTTGTTCATATATTTTCAGGAGTTATACTCATCCAAAAAATCTGATAAGACCCAATCTGCTCAATTCTGGAGACAGCTGACACCCCCATCTCTAGGGAGGGAAGAGTTAGAGATCCTAAACGCTCCTATTATTGAGCTGGAAATAGAGAAAGTCATTAACAAACTTGCATTGGACAAGGCACCCGGCCCAGACTCATTACCAAATGAATTTTATAAAATTCTTTCGCCATTGATAGTTCCAAATCTTTGTAATTTATATAATGCAATATACATAGACCAGCTTCCAATCCCCCCCTCTTTCTCGGCATCAAACACAATATTAATACCCAAACAGGGTAAAGACCCCACCTTGAAAGAGTCATACAGACCTATAGCCCTACTGAACATAGACTATAAGATTTTAACATCTATCTTAGCAAACAGACTACAATCTATCCTACCTATAATTATACACAAAGATCAAGCAGGTTTTCTTTACAAACGCAACTCATCAGCAAAGATAAGAGAAGCTCTGTTGACGGTAGACTATTTTAAGACAGAGGTGGCTAGGGAGGGGGGGGAGGACATCCCTGACCAGGCAGTCATTTCTATAGATGCGGAAAAAGCATTTGACTCGGTTCATTATGATCATATAACAGAGTCTTTACTTAAATTTGGGTTTGAAGGTAAATTCTGTCAACTGTTTAAAAATCTATATAACAAACCATCTACAAGACTGCTGGTTAACGGCTCCCTTACCCCAGAGATCATACTGGAGAGGGGGACCCGACAGGGATGTCCTCTCTCCCCCCTGCTTTTCGATATTTCTATAGAGCCCTTAGCTATGATGGTAAGACATCAATTAGAAGGCATAAAAATACGAAATAAGGAGCTTAAAATTGCATTATATGCAGACGACATTCTTCTCTACATAGCAAATATTAAAGACAACCTGCCAAAGTTAATACTGCTTATTAAACAATTTGGTTCTTTTTCAGGCTACAAAGTCAACACTTCAAAATCAGAAATGTTATGGCTGAGAAAAAATAAGAAATCACCATCAAACATACCCTTTAAGATAGTGTCAGAGGCCTTTAAATATCTAGGCGTCCTAATTCCATCTAATATAGACAAGCTTTATGAATTAAATATTCCCCCAATATTGCAGGATATCAAACAGAGGTTAACAAGCTGGCAAAGTCTTCCCCTGTCCATAACTGGTAGGATAGCCTTGTTCAAAATGGTACTACTGCCAAAACTGCTATATATCCTCCAAAATGTTCCAATAATTCTCAAAGGGAAAGACATTCGGCAGTTGAATGCGGCATTGAGAAGATACATCTGGCAGGGCAAAAAACCAAGAATTGCTTTTTTTAAATTACAACTACCAAGAAACCAAGGGGGGTTTGCACTGCCGGATGTACGTCTGTATAACATAGCTTACTTAGCACGCATTGTGGCAGATTGGATCTTTTCTAAAGATTATATAACAAATAATGACTTAGAGCACAACATTTGCTACCCATTCCTACCAGTAGCCTTAATACATTGTAAATCCAAATCAATACCGCAGGAACTGAAATCATTTAAAACTATTTACAATCCTATACAAAGTTGGTGGAAATTGGGCAAGCTCCTATCAATAGATGGTAATGCATCTAAGTTTGTTCCATTTCGGGGCAACCTGAAATTTCCGGTTGGCCTAGACTCAGCTACATTTCAAAGATGGCATACGGTAGGATTGGACAGGGCTATTCAGTTCATAGATAGAGAGAATCAAGCGATTAAAACTTATGAATCACTTAGGCAGGAATTTGATATCTACAATAGAGAGTTCTTTGCCTACTTGCAAGCCAGACACTTTGTAACAGAACTCAGGAGGGAGGTAAACGGAAGATGGACGTGGGGGAAATTGGAGGGGTGGTTAGAAATGGTGAAAAATGGTCAGTTCTCCATCTCACCATGTTATTATATGTTAGTCTCCCTTAGGGGTATATCAAATCTTGAGAGACTCTCGGCTGATTGGAACAACTTAATTCCAGAGAGCAATGCTGATGCCCAGCTGGTACAGGGCTCTTTCACAAGAATAGCTCAATCCACATTATCCTCAACCTGGAGGGAATCACAAGTTAAACTGCTATACAAGGCGTATTTTACCCCAGAGAAAGGTTTAAAATGTGGGAACAATAAATTTAATAAATGCCCAAAATGTTCACAACCCGCAGCGGATTTGGTCCACATGATATGGAGCTGCCCTAAGGTGGGTCAATTCTGGAAAAAAGTAGAATATTGGTTAAAAAATATAGTAAAGATCCCTCCATTTGAAATAACCCTGAGTTATAGTGTTTTCCTGAGAAAAGATAGAGAAAAATCACATCCCCAATATAAATTAATTAACACGACAGTGGTTGCAGCCAGATACTTGATTTTTAAGAAATGGAAATCGACTGCAACACCAACGATTACGGAGATCAAAAACTGTCTAAAAAAACAATGTATATTAGAACAGTTAGACACCAATATGAACGACGAAGGGGACATTAGAAAGTTTTTCGCAAAATGGTCCCTGTTTATTAAGATCTTTTCGGCAGTGGAAATAGATTATATGATTTTCCCATTTAGAAATTCGGAACTGGTACTATTGGGGATATGGTAGATTCCATTGGGAGGTATTCCCCCTTTTTTTTTTTTTTTCTCTCCCTTGGCGGGGGGGGAGGGATCGGGGGGAGCGAAACTAAGGAGCAAGTGACAAATATGACTTGTCTCCAAAGATAAGACATAGCATGACAAAACAAGGTAAATCAGGGTATATGTGGCATCTGAAAGTTTAAATTACATTATTACTCTGCGAAAAAGAATAAACACTATGTCACTAGGTTTTATTTCTTTTCGATATGAATACCTTGAAGCTGGCGGGAAAATAGAAAATAAAAAAAAATAAGGTTGAGACTACTTTTTTTCTTTTTGTTTTTTCTTTTTATTCAGAGATGCAACAGAAACAATAACAGGTTTATTACGATTGTATATTGTGAATATTTTTTCTGTATTTATGTATCTTGCTCTTTTTGGGGTTTTTTTCTTTTGACGTATTACATTTTATGCTGTACTGTGAACTCAATCTTAATAAAAATATATATAAAAAAAATAAAAAAAAAAGGGACACTGACATGATTTATTTCAATCATTGATTTCACTGTTCAAACTGTTCCAAATGATTTAACATTGACACCTATTATAATTTGAATGTTGCTACATTTTAATCTTAAAGGCAGATAAGCAATATTGGATTCAATAAATATTGTTTGTTGAAGGTATCCACCAATCATCAATCAAAACCCAGGTTGGTCAACCAAAATTGAGCTGCAGATAAACGTACATTCTTGATTTTAAAATACATTTAGCAATAGAATATTTCACATATGATTATAGTATTATATTTAAATGTTGATTAATATTGCATGCGCTATCTGAATGACAACATTAATAATTTTAGCTCAGTATCCCTTTAATATAAAATTATATTGATTTGACAATGTTGGTGTTAATGAATTCTCTACTCCATATGTTGATGTAATGAATGGGATTGAGCATGCAATTCCAATCTAATATGTTATTTAAGGATATCCTAAGAATTATTTAATTTTCATCTATTAAAGGGACATGAAGCTCTAAATGTGTAATTGTATACTTTTTTAAGCTATGTACTACTGTTATCTGAACACATGATTTTAACTTTTGTAAATATGCCAATTTATGCATAGAAAAACAGCCGGATAATACCAGTAATGCATTGTTTAACCTAAACCAAAATCCATTAATTTTTTTAAGAACTAAAACAATAGACTGAACCAATGTAGCTCATAAAATGTTTAAACAAAACAATAAAATCACGTTTAAAAATAATTCTATGTAAAATTTAGTTGGCATGTCCCTTAAATGACGTGATCAATTTAAAAAATGGAATCTATATTTTTAAAATCTAAACATATGCAAAATTGTGTGTATTTTTTAAAAATGTATACAAATAAGATTAAGCAATACACAAGGGAAGAATATAAATTGGACATTCAAAGAATCTTACCTTAAAATTAAGACATCCAGAATAGATGGGATATCTTAAATTCCAAACAAAATCAGAGTAGTCTTACAATGTAATCCTATTTTTTGGTTTTATTTATTCTTATTTGCAAAAAGTTTTAAAATCCATTTTGAAGATACATATAAATATTGAACAATGTGGATTTAGTATGTAATGTTCTGTCCATGTTTCTAAGACAAATGTCAATTAAAATGAGACATACCATACTGTGACAAGCCCTGCCTTGAGGATCCAGTACCAACATCCAGATCTGTAATATATTAAATGAGGATTGGATATCATTAATACAAATCATGCCATGTTTAAAATCTTTACATTATTAGCAAATCAATTAAAAACTATTAATCCTTTGGTAGTCCCATGAGTTAATTGTTTCCTCAATTCAATTCATGATAAATATATCCTGTACTCTTATTTTCAATCAGTTGTGTTGTTTACTGTAGCTTAAATAATTTTTTTGTGTTATTTCATTCTCATCAATTGATGGGCATATGTTATAATTTATTTGGATTCTTCTTTTTTTATTATGTATAATATTGAAAATAAGAATACTGTATTCTTCACATATATAATAATTCACATTTCATTTTGACCAACATGTGTAAAGCAATGCCACTTACAGCAAACCCATGTTAACGTGTATCCGCAATTCCATTTTCGCGATCATTGCGCAATGATTCCAAGCGGAATTACGCATCCGTCATTTGACCAACATGTATAAAGCAATGCCACTTACAGCTAACCCATGTTAACGTGTATGCGCTATTCCATTTTCGCTCTGTGACGCATATTCTGTAGAGCGCAAGAAACATCATTCCTATTTCATGTGTCACTAATCTAAAATCAGATATCTAAACATCATATGTAGTGTATGTTGTGAGATCTGTATAGGTTTAGTATCTGACTATATACACATTTTTTAAAAATAAATCAAATATTAAGATATTATATGAAGTTGGATAGTTACCTGGTTCAGATTCTCCATCATCTCCTCCCAGGCCACCGGACGGAGAAGCAGCTGCCCTGGCCCCCGCGTCAGGACTTTCAGATCCCGCAGCTGGGGAGGAAGAAGAGGAGGCCGAGGATGGCGAGGATCTAAATCTTTTGGGGACCCGGAGATTGAGGAGCTCGCATAAAGTCACCTCATAAGGGAGTAGGTATAGTTTCCGCGGGGCCTTTATTTGGCCCCCTCTTTTACGGGCTTGTACCCAGTCCCTTATGAGGTTGACTTTTTTTGTTAAGCGCAACCTCATATCTCCGAATCTCCTCATGATTTGATCCTGGCTCCTCTGGACGTCACACACCAATTTAACCGCATTGGTGATAGACTCCCAGAGGGCCTTCTTAACAGGCGCATCTGTCAACCTCCTCTTGTTCCCAAACAGCTGGGGATAAAAGTCCTTGACGGCGTGGACCAGTGCAGCGCTCTCCTCCTTGGTGAACCTGGGAGGTGACATGCCTGCTGGGTTGTAGAATATAATTTTTTACAAATAATATATACTGCCTGCAGGCATTAGAGAACTGACAAAGATGGCAACGTGTAATGGACTTTTATATGGTGAAGTAAACATGAGATGCACCATGGGACAAGTTATCTGTACATCTGATTGGATAAAAGTTTGAAATATTGTTAGAATGTCTGTGAGACCATCCTGACTCAAGTTGTGTTTGTGTGATGAACTCTGATTGGCCGTTCCTTAATGTTTCATATCTTAGCAACTTCCATACACATACCTCCTGGTGGTGCTGTAACTTCATTTTTCATGTAGACTTATTTGTAACTCATGGGCCTGTCATGCGGATATGTGTGACGCAGATTTAATATCCGTGATCCGTTAAATATTAATGATTAAATTCTCTTTAAAATCTAATACTGTCACATTATTAAATGTTGTAGACATTTCTCGGTTTAATAACGGTCTGTTTCTTTAATACAAATACACATTTAATATTGTACGTCTTTATTGTTCATAAAATCCATTTCTTGACTTATTGTGAAGTATTGATATTGCTCTATTAAATGTATTTATAATGCACATTGATTGTGTGCTATTGCGTGACATTAGACTCTAATGTTTAAAGATGCTAATCTGGTGTTTCAAGATGAGTTTCCCACGCAATATTTCTGAATGTTCAAATTCAGGTTATAATGTCAGTAACTTGGATAATCTGTTTATAAATGTTAAACTACAGGTTTGCTTGTTATTAGTAAATAAACCTCGAGCTTGTATTTGTCTGAAGTGCTCATATATGTTATTGTGCAATGGCGTCTTTATTTTTAAATAGACATTACAAACAAACAATTGTATCAAATGATCTGTAGAGATAGAAAATTGTTTAGACTTTAAAATGTAACTCAATTTATCTTAGTATTTAGATATCCTCAACAGAAGAAATTTAAATGCACATGGTTGAGCCAATCACATAAGGCATCTCTGTGCATCCACCAATCTTCATCTACTGAGCCTATCTCGATATGCTTTTCAAGCAAAGTATGTCAAGATAAGAAGAGAAGTAAATACACTCTTTAAATCTCTTAAAGGGACACTGTCCAAACAAATTTAGCGTTCGTGATTCAGATTGAGCATGAAATGTTAAACAACTTTATAATTTAATCCGATTCTCAAATGTTAAGAATTATCTTGTTATCTTTCTTTGCAAATCAATTATGATATTTTAGATTACGGACAATTGTTTCCAAAAACCTGGGTTGTCCTTGATGATTGTTGGATAAATTAATCCAACCAAAAAAACCAAGTTCTGTCCAGAGTACTGAAGGAAATAAATTATCTATTTAATGCCTTATTTTTAAAGTAATGATAGCAACATCACAAGGAGCATTCATAATATGAGACAATTTTTAAAGTTGCTTAAAATAGAATACTCATTCAGAATGTATAAATCATTAATTTTTTAACTGTCTCCCTTTAAGTATATTTTGAGTTCATGTCCCTTTAAAGAAACATTTCACAATAATGCTTGAAAAATCAGAAACCTAAGCACCTTCCTTTTGCTAAATTAGTATAACATATGAGTAAAGCAAATTTAGATTAGCTTCTGGATTGTTTTACACACTGACTGAAATATATATTGTAAAGGAGGTATTTCGGAGTCTTCAGCTTAGAGGGACATTAAGCTATATGTTATGTATGCATTTTGGATAAGATTATAATATTTGAACAACTTAATATGTTTTGGTATTCAATCATTAGATTGTAATTATATATTCTTGGATTAAATACATATCTACATAGGCTATTTTGATGCTGATTGTTGGTTGCACATAGATGCCTTATGTAATTGACTAAGATATGTGCATTGATGTATCTTTTTAAAAGTATATTTAAAGACTGAATGTAATTCTATAGTACTTTCTAAATATGTTTAAATTCTTTTATGAATTATTGAAAAATCAATACACAATATACTTTGTGAATGTCCCTTTAAGGACCAAAACATTTGGAATGTTGATTTAACATTGTCAAAATAAACTAAAGGGGAATGAAAATTATATATAGATATGTGATGTCTAACCCAAGAGGTAAGATTTTAAAAACTACATAATATTAATAACTATAGTTAAATGACTCCACTTGAAAATTAAATCGATTAACCTGGCATCCAATAACTAGCTTGTGAAAAATATCAAGTTAAATGACCTAACATTTATAAATGTAAAAATTAAAAGAATTTAGAAAATAATGTTTTGAGATACCTAAGGAAGATACAAGATCTTAGAAAATTAATTTAAATTCAACACTGTCACTTTAATGTAATTGGACCACTTCCCCTTCTTAAAAGTGAAAACAAATAATTTATGTAAAATTTTGACTACATATCCGAAATTATTTTAACATCTAAGAATTTCAAAAGAAAAGCATCGATGGATCTCACTCCCCAATTAATTTAAAAAAAGATAGTTTAATGTAATATTCTCTGAATCAGTGGATTTTCTAAAATTAATGCATTATTTGATCTTATGCATGTGCTTGTCAAATAGCCAACTACCAGTCATGGGAGTCAAATTGTTTTTTATTGACAGATTATCTGGATATTTATTATAATCTGTTCAAAAGAGTGTATTTAATACTAAAATGTTTATTATTACCATTTAAAAAATTAAAAGTTTCTGAAACAAAAACAAAAAAATATTCCTGGAAGTCATCAGATGACAATCTGAAATAAAAAAAAAATTTTTTAACAAAGTTAATACACACGTTGTCAAATATTCATAAAATACATTTACAATCATCTTGTGTCTATGCTCTAACTTTGTTCAACATTTTATCAAGATATTTATTAATTAAATTTAAAAAAAAAAAAAACATACACCATTATATTGTGTAATAAAAAATAAATTTAAATATCTGAATTTCTAATTATACATAATAATGTATATCACATTTCAATAATATATATGTATGCTGAACATAAATGTAATATTTCATGTCCATTCAAATACCTCTATATCAACTATAATATGTATTCCTTTTTCTGATTGTGATCCCTAAATATCTAATTATGAAATAAGTATGACTAATGTATGTAAGCTACCAATATTCAACATTCTTCCTGTGATTCTTAACTAGCATGCATTGGTACACCAACCTGGATAATGCATGGTCTTTGAAAGTCAATTCAGGGGTAAACAGTTGAACTTCAATAGGTGTCTTATTCATCAGTTCATAAAATAACATAATTTATGTAAGAACTTACCTGATAAATTCATTTCTTTCATATTAGCAAGAGTCCATGAGCTAGTGACGTATGGGATATACATTCCTACCAGGAGGGGCAAAGTTTCCCAAACCTCAAAATGCCTACAAATACACCCCTCACCACACCCACAATTCAGTTTAACGAATAGCCAAGAAGTGGGGTGATAAGAAAAAAGTGCGAAAGCATATAAAATAAGGAATTGGAATAATTGTGCTTTATACAAAAAAATCATAACCACCACAAAAAAGGGCGGGCCTCATGGACTCTTGCTAATATGAAAGAAATTAATTTATCAGGTAAGTTCTTACATAAATTATGTTTTCTTTCATGTAATTAGCAAGAGTCCATGAGCTAGTGACGTATGGGATAATGATTACCCAAGATGTGGATCTTTCCACGCAAGAGTCACTAGAGAGGGAGGGATAAAATAAAGACAGCCAATTCCTGCTGAAAATAATCCACACCCAAAATAAAGTTTAATGAAAAACATAAGCAGAAGATTCAAACTGAAACCACTGCCTGAAGTACTTTTCTACCAAAAACTGCTTCAGAAGAAGAAAATACATCAAAATGGTAGAATTTAGTAAAAGTATGCAAAGAGGACCAAGTTGCTGCTTTGCAAATCTGATCAACCGAAGCCTCATTCCTAAACGCCCAGGAAGTAGAAACTGACCTAGTAGAATGAGCTGTAATCCTTTGAGGCGGAGTTTTACCCGACTCAACATAGGCAAGATGAATTAAAGATGTCAACCAAGATGCCAAAGAAATGGCAGAAGCTTTCTGGCCTTTTCTAGAACCGGAAAAGATAACAAATAAACTAGAAGTCTTTCGGAAAGACTTAGTAGCTTCAACATAATATTTTAAAGCTCTAACAACATCCAAAGAATGCAACGATTTCTCCTTAGAATTCTTAGGATTAGGACATAATGAAGGAACCACAATTTCTCTACTAATGTTGTTGGAATTCACAACTTTAGGTAAAAATTCAAAAGAAGTTCACAACACCGCCTTATCCTGATGAAAAATCAGAAAAGGAGACTCACAAGAAAGAGCAGATAGTTCAGAGACTCTTCTGGCAGAAGAGATCGCCAAAAGGAACAAAACTTTCCAAGAAAGTAATTTAATGTCCAAAGAATGCATAGGTTCAAACGGAGGAGCTTGAAGAGCCCCCAGAACCAAATTCAAACTCCAAGGAGGAGAAATTGACTTAATGACAGGTTTTATACGAACCAAAGCTTGTACAAAACAATGAATATCAGGAAGATTAGCAATCTTTCTGTGAAAAAAAACAGAAAGAGCAGAGATTTGTCCTTTCAAAGAACTTGCGGATAAACCTTTATCTAAACCATCCTGAAGAAACTGTAAAATTCTCGGAATTCTAAAAGAATGCCAAGAAAAATGATGAGAAAGACACCAAGAAATATAAGTCTTCCAGACTCTATAATATATCTCTCTGGATACAGATTTACGAGCCTGTAACATAGTATTAATCACAGAGTCAGAGAAACCTCTTTGACCAAGAATCAAGCGTTCAATCTCCATACCTTTAAATTTAAGGATTTGAGATCCTGATGGAAAAAAGGACCTTGCGACAAAAGGTCTGGTCGTAGCGGAAGAGTCCACGGATGGCAAGAGGCCATCCGGACAAGATCCGCATACCAAAACCTGTGAGGCCATGCCGGAGCTACCAGCAGAACAAACGAGCATTCCTTCAGAATCTTGGAGATTACTCTTGGAAGAAGAACTAGAGGCGGAAAGATATAGGCAGGATGATACTTCCAAGGAAGTGATAATGCATCCACTGCTTCCGCCTGAGGATCCCGGGATCTGGACAGATACCTGGGAAGTTTCTTGTTTAGATGAGACGCCATCAGATCTATCTCTGGAAGCTCCCACATTTGAACAATCTGAAGAAATACCTCTGGGTGAAGAGACCATTCGCCCGGATGCAACGTTTGGCGACTGAGATAATCCGCTTCCCAATTGTCTATACCTGGGATATGAACCGCAGAGATTAGACAGGAGCTGGAGTCCGCCCAAACCAAAATTCGAGATACTTCTTTCATAGCCAGAGGACTGTGAGTCCCTCCTTGATGATTGATGTATGCCACAGTTGTGACATTGTCTGTCTGAAAACAAATGAACGATTCTCTCTTTAGAAGAGGCCAAGACTGAAGAGCTCTGAAAATTGCACGGAGTTCCAAAATATTGATCGGTAATCTCACCTCCTGAGATTCCCAAACTCCTTGTGCCGTCAGAGATCCCCACACAGCTCCCCAACCTGTGAGACTTGCATCTGTTGAAATTACAGTCCAGGTCGGAAGCACAAAAGAAGCCCCCTGAATTAAACGATGGTGATCTGTCCACCACGTTAGAGAGTGTCGTACAATCGGTTTTAAAGATATTAATTGAGATATCTTTGTGTAATCCTTGCACCATTGATTCAGCATACAGAGCTGAAGAGGTCGCATGTGAAAACGAGCAAAGGGGATCGCGTCCGATGCAGCAGTCATAAGACCTAGAATTTCCATGCATAAAGCTACCGAAGGGAATGATTGTGACTGAAGGTTTCGACAAGCTGAAATCAATTTTAGACGTCTCTTGTCTGTTAAAGACAGAGTCATGGACACTGAATCTATCTGGAAACCCAGAAAGGTTACCCTTGTCTGAGGAATTAATGAACTTTTTGGTGAATTGATCCTCCAACCATGATCTTGAAGAAACAACACAAGTCGATTCGTATGAGATTCTGCTAAATGTAAAGACTGAGCAAGTACCAAGATATCGTCCAAATAAGGAAATACCACAATACCCTGTTCTCTGATTACAGACAGAAGGGCACCGAGAACCTTTGTAAAAATTCTTGGAGCTGTAGCTAGACCAAACGGCAGAGCCACAAACTGGTAATGCTTGTCCAGAAAAGAGAATCTCAGGAACTGATAATGATCTGGATGAATCGGAATATGCAGATATGCATCCTGTAAATCTATTGTGGACATATTATGCCCTTGCTGAACAAAAGGCAAGATAGTCCTTACAGTTACCATTTTGAACGTTGGTATCCTTACATAACGATTCAATATTTTTAGATCCAGAACTGGTCTGAAGGAATTCTCCTTCTTTGGTACAATGAAGAGATTTGAATAAAACCCCATCCCCTGTTCCAGAACTGAACTGGCATAATTACTCCAGCCAACTCTAGATCTGAAACACAATTCAGAAATGCTTGAGCTTTCACTGGATTTACTGGGACACGGGAAAGAAAAAATCTCTTTGCAGGAGGTCTCATCTTGAAACCAATTCTGTACCCTTCTGAAACAATGTTCTGAATCCAAAGATTGTGAACAGAATTGATCCAAATTTCTTTGAAAAAACGTAACCTGCCCCCTACCAGCTGAGCTGGAATGAGGGCCGCACCTTCATGTGGACTTAGAAGCTGGCTTTGCCTTTCTAGAAGGCTTGGATTTATTCCAGACTGGAGATGGTTTCCAAACTGAAACTGCTCCTGAGGATGAAGGATCAGGCTTTTGTTCTTTGTTGAAACGAAAGGAACGAAAACGATTATTAGCCCTGTTTTTTACCCTTAGATTTTCTATCCTGTGGTAAAAAAGTTCCTTTCCCACCAGTAACAGTTGAGATAATAAAATCCAACTGAGAACCAAATAATTTGTTACCCTGGAAAGAAATGGAAAGTAGAGTTGATTTAGAAGCCATATCAGCATTCCAAGTTTTAAGCCATAAAGCTCTTCTAGCTAAAATAGCTAGAGACATAAACCTGACATCAACTCTGATAATATCAAAAATGGCATCACAGATAAAATTATTAGCATGTTGAAGAAGAATAATAATATTATGAGAATCATGATCTGTTACTTGTTGCGCTAAAGTTTCCAACCAAAAAGTTGAAGCTGCAGCAACATCAGCCAATGATATAGCAGGTCTAAGAAGATTACCTGAACACAGATAAGCTTTTCTTAGAAAGGATTCAATTTTCCTATCTAAAGGATCCTTAAACGAAGTACCATCTGACGTAGGAATAGTAGTACGTTTAGCAAGGGTAGAAATAGCCCCATCAACCTTAGGGATCTTGTCCCAAAATTCTAATCTATCAGACGGCACAGGATATAATTGCTTAAAACGTTTAGAAGGAGTAAATGAATTACCCAATTTATCCCATTCTCTGGAAATTACTTCAGAAATAGCATTAGGAACAGGAAAAACTTTTGGAATAACCACAGGAGATTTAAAGACCTTATCTAAACGTTTAGAATTAGTATCAAGAGGACCAGAATCCTCTATTTCTAAAGCAATTAGTACTTCTTTAAGTAAAGAACGAATAAATTCCATTTTAAATAAATATGAAGATTTATCAGCATCAATCTCTGAGACAGAATCCTCTGAACCAGAAGAGTCATCAGAATCAGAATGATGATGTTCATTTAAAAATTCATCTGTAGAGAGAGAAGTTTTAAAAGATTTTTTATGTTTACTAGAAGGAGAAATAACAGACATAGCCTTCTTGATGGATTCAGAAACAAAATCTCTTATGTTATCAGGAACATTCTGCACCTTAGATGTTGAAGGAACTGCAACAGGCAATGGTACATTACTAAAGGAAATATTATCTGCATTAACAAGTTTGTCATGACAATTAATACAAACAACAGCCGGAGGAATAGCTACCAAAAGTTTACAGCAGATACACTTAGCTTTGGTAGTTCCAGCACTAGACAGCGATTTTCCTGAAGTATCTTCTGACTCGGATGCAACGTGAGACATCTTGCAATATGTAAGAGAAAAAACAAAATATAAAGCAAAATTGATCAAATTCCTTAAATGACAGTTTCAGGAATGGGAAAAAATGCCAATAAACAAGCTTCTAGCAACCAGAAGCAAAAAAAAAATGAGACTGAAATAATGTGGAGACAAAAGCGACGCCCACATTATTTGGCGCCTAAATGCTTTTTGGCGCCAAAAATGACGCCACATCCGGAACACCGACATTTTTGGCGCAAAAAAGACGTCAAAAAATGACGCAACTTCCGGCGACACGTATGACGCCGGAAACAGAATTTTTTTTACGCCAAAAAAGTCCGCGCCAAGAATGACGCAATAAAATGAAGCATTTTCAGCCCCCGCGAGCCTAACAGCCCACAGGGAAAAAAGAGTCAAATTTTTTAAGGTAAGAAAAAATGATTGATTCAAATGCATTATCCCAAATATGAAACTGACTGTCTGAAAATAAGGAATGTTGAACATCCTGAGTCAAGGCAAATAAATGTTTGAATACATATATTTAGAACTTTAAAAACAAAGTGCCCAACCATAGCTTAGAGTGTCACAGAAAATAAGATTTACTTACCCCAGGACACTCATCTACATGTTTGTAGAAAGTCAAACCAGTACTGAAACGAAAATCAGCAGAGGTAATGGTATATAAATAAGAGTATATCGTCGATCTGAAAAGGGAGGTAAGAAATGAATCTCTACGACCGATAACAGAGAACCTATGAAATATACCCCGTAGAAGGAGATCACTGTATTCAAAATAGGCAATACTCTCCTCACATCCCTCTGACATTCACTGCACGCTGAGAGGAAAACCGGGCTCCAACTTGCTGCGGAGCGCATATCAACGTAGAATCTAGCACAAACTTACTTCACCACCTCCATAGGAGGCAAAGTTTGTAAAACTGAA
This sequence comes from Bombina bombina, assembly GCF_027579735.1. Classification (NCBI taxonomy): domain Eukaryota; kingdom Metazoa; phylum Chordata; class Amphibia; order Anura; family Bombinatoridae; genus Bombina; species Bombina bombina. Next base: position 828,179,886 of record NC_069502.1, read on the forward strand.
TTGTGGGTGTGGTGAGGGGTGTATTTGTAGGCATTTTGAGGTTTGGGAAACTTTGCCCCTCCTGGTAGGAATGTATATCCCATACGTCACTAGCTCATGGACTCTTGCTAATTACATGAAAGAAAGAGGACTGTGAAATACCATCTAAAAAAGTAAAATCATCTAAGTGTCTGATTGTGATCCCTAAATATCTAATTATGAACTAAATATGACTAATGTATGTAAGCTACTAATATTCAACATTCTTCCTGTGATTCTTAACTAGCATGCATTGGTACACCAACCTGGATAATGCATGGTCTTTGAAAGTCAATTCAGGGGTAAACAGTTGATCTTCAATAGGTGTGTTATTCATCATTTTCAAAATAGAGGACTGTGAAATACCATCTAAAAATTAGAAAATAATCTAAGTGTCTCCAATAGGATGCCTCCACAGCCTTATTCTATCAAATAGTTGGCACTTACCATGTGAACATGTCTTTGTATGGTTTTCAAGGTCAGCAGATTGGAAAGATAATGCCAGACATGATCCCATTGGTATACTTCAATTTCAATCTTGCCTTTTTCCACTGTCAGTCTGGGCAATCTTCACTGTCAGGCTTCTAATTCTTCCCTTTCAGTCTTTAGATTAAGTCAGCTCCCTAATGGCAGAAAAAGTTTAATAAAAATTACTACAAGTGTGTGAATCAGTTCTGTACCCCTCTCCCACCCCCCATTTCAGAATAAATTTCTGTCACTAGCTTACTAAGCGTGTGTAGCATCTTGTGTTATGTTCTATCAAGTGTGAAGATGAGTCATATTGAGCAGAACGAACCTCTAATGTGTGACATTGAACCATAGTCATGCTAGAGGATAGTTATGCTAGAGGATCCCTTTCTGAGTATTTACATTTTAAGTAATGTGTAAACTAAATACTAGTTTAGAAAATGTATGCCATATGATGTATTTGTGTACAATTCATGCCAGCAACAGTCCATACATTTATACTTACCATCTGATGTCCTCTTTAAAAACCAGGTGGCAAAGACTCGCTACAGGACCCAATGCCCAGAGCATCACCTATATTAATAAATGAAACCCATTTTTAGCATTTGATGAACAATCCTAACATGTTTGCACAATTCTCTACTTGTCATTTCCCTAGAGTTCACATCTATTGACAATACTCCAGTCTAACTTCTATTATTTACCGTCTAAAGTGGCGGTTGATGATGTCTGCTCTGACATTGAGCCCCTCGTCCCGGAATGGCCCCTCTAGAACAGGATCATCCTCCTCATCTCTGAGGAGGTTTCGGTGTGCCGGGACACCCTGCAGCATCCCAGCCCGCAGTGCAATATTATGCAGGACGCTACAGGCTACAACGATCTTAGCCACCTTCTTTGGGTTGTACTGGAGGGCTCCTCCCGACCTGTCCAGGCACCTGAACCTCATCTTCAGGAGCCTGAACATCCGTTCAACCACCGCCCTGGTTCTCTTATGAGCCCTATTGTAGCGCTCCTCAGACACATCAGTCGGGCTACGCAAGGGGGTAATGAGCCAAGGCTGGCTCATGTACCCAGAATCACCTATAAATTATGAACAGAACATAATTCAAACAGAATCCTCAAAATAGTATTTGGAGTCCAATAAAAAGTTTTGTACACGATAATCCACTAACAAATGTTTATTTTAAAAAAAAATAATCTAGTTCAATATTATTCTCTATCTTCCCATTTCATCTAAGACATGCTACATATGCGTATTTCTCCTAAATCAAACCTTGTGTAAAATGCAAACTACATGGTTACATTGCATTCTCTAGCTGAGCATTTAAGGTAAGACATGCTACATATCTGCATTGAACTAAAAGACATTAGCGGAAAGAGACAATCACATGGTTAAATTGCATTCGCTAATATCTTCCCATTTCAGCTAAGACATGCTACATATGCATATTTCTCCTAAACCAAACCTTGTGTAAAATGCAAACTACATGGTTACATGGCATTCTCTATCCGAGCATTTAAGGTAAGACATGCTACATATCTGCATTGAACTAAAAGACATTAGCGGAAAGAGACAATGACATGGTTAAATTGCATTCGCTAATATCTTCCCATTTCAGCTAAGACATGCTACATATGCATATTTCTCCTAAACCAAACCTTGTGTAAAATGCAAACTACATGGTTACATTGCATTCTCTATCTGAGCATTTAAGGTAAGACATGCTATATATCTGCATTGAACTAAAAGACATTAGCGGAAAGAGACAATGACATGGTTAAATTGCGTTAGCTAATATCTTGACATTTCAGCTAAGACATGCTACATATGCGTATTTCTCCTAAACCAAACCTTGTGTAAAATGCAAACTACATGGTTACATTACATTCTCTATCTGAGCATTTAAGGTAAGACATGCTACATATCTGCATTGAACTAAAAGTAGACATTAGCGGGGAAAAAAAATAAATGGTTAAATTGCATCCGAGAGCTGAACATTACGCTAACATTTTAAAACTACAGTGGCAATTGTCAAACTAATTAACCATGTTGTGCACAAATACTCACCAACGAGATAACCAGGGGGCATTTGTCTTTCCTCAAACGGTCTCCACAGGGACGACAGAGAGAGGATGCGGGCATCATGACTAGCCCCTCCAAAATTCGCACACACATGCATAATCCTCATCTGTGCGTCACAAACATACTGCACGTTGAGGCTATGAAAATGTTTGCGATTTCTGAAGGGCAAGTCATCAATTGGAGCACGCAGCGCAATGTGGGTACAATCTATGGCTCCCAAGACATTGGGCAATTCAGCAATATCAAAGAATTCCCGCTTCAGGCGCCTCCAATCACCATCATTCTGTGGGAATCCTATGTATTGCTTACTGATACGTACCATGGCGTCCAGAAAGTTATCAAACACCACAGAGAATGTACCTTGAGCCAGGCCATGCATGTACAGTTCTCCGGATTGAAAACTCCCGGAGGCCAGGACGTATAGACAGCTTAGCATCTTACTCATGGCGGGAACAGCAGTCCTTATTCTTATACGTGGCTCCAAATGAAGTTTAAGAAGATCGTAAAGGCCAATGAGCTGTTCGCGATTGAGCCGATACTTATCATAAACCTCAAAGTCGCTCATGTTTTCCAAGGTGGGTCTCACCCTGTAGACAGGAGGACCTCGAACCAGACGACCCCTTCGTCTCAGTCTGAGCCGCCGAGGCTGCCTGATTCGACCAACAGCTAGTTCGCCAATAGCAGCACCAGCAGCGTCTACCATGTCATCGTCATCCATCTTTCAAAACAGCGTAACAAGGTATGCACTTGATCTGATGTGGATCACAAGTGATGCTTTGGCCATGTTGTTTGGGGGATTTATAGTACAATTAGTCCAATGGTATTGAGTTTGTAATGATTGCTAATTGTATTCACTTGTTTGTATGTGAGCGGCGCGAATGCTTTCACAGTGGGCGTTTTTTGGTTGTTTGCTGAAATGTTGTTTTCCAACAATGAATCTCAATGTGAAAGTGTCAAATATCACACATACAGTGCATGTTTGTAATGTTTGATCATATGCGTAATCAATATTTATTAAACGCGATCTTATAGTAACAAGCACACGTCTAGGCTAAAATGAATGAAAGTGCATAGTTGTGTATAATGTGCATCGAATGTGATCGATCAATGTTGCTGCAATATTGTTTGTAAACGATAAATTAACATCTGCCATCTGTAGTATTGTATATATATGAGTGATTGCCGAGCAGTCAATATTGTATGCGTCCCTTTAAAATCGCAATAATAATTCAGAACTTCCCGTCTGCCATCTGTAGTATTGTATATATAAGTGATTGCCGAGCTGTCAATATTGTATGCGTCCCTTTAAAATCGCAATAAGAATTCAGAACTTCCCGTCTGCCATCTGTAGTATTGTATATATAAGTGATTGCCGAGCTGTCAATATTGTATGCGTCCCTTTAAAATCGCAATAAGAATTCAGAACTTCCCGTCTGCCATCTGTAGTATTGTATATATAAGTGATTGCCGAGCTGTCAATATTGTATGCGTCCCTTTCAAATCGCACTAATACTGAATAACTTCCGGCTGTCATCTGTAGTATTGTATATATAAGTGATTGCCGAGCTGTCAATATTGTATGCGTCCCTTTCAAATCGCACTAATATTGAATAACTTCCGGCTGTCATCTGTAGTATTGTATATATAAGTGATTGCCGAGATGTGAATATTGTATGCGTCCCTTTAAAATCGCAATAATAATTCAGAACTTCCCATCTGCCATTTGTAGTATTGTATATATAAGTGATTGCCGAGCTGTCAATATTGTATGCGTCCCTTTAAAATCGCAATAAGAATTCAGAACTTCCCGTCTGCCATCTGTAGTATTGTATATATAAGTGATTGCCGAGCTGTCAATATTGTATGCGTCCCTTTAAAATCGCAATAATAATTCAGAACTTCCCGTCTGCCATCTGTAGTATTGTATATATAAGTGATTGCCGAGCTGTCAATATTGTATGCGTCCCTTTAAAATCTCAATAAGAATTCAGAACTTCCCGTCTGCCATCTGTAGTATTGTATATATAAGTGATTGCCGAGCTGTCAATATTGTATGCGTCCCTTTCAAATCGCACTAATACTGAATAACTTCCGGCTGTCATCTGTAGTATTGTATATATAAGTGATTGCCGAGCTGTCAATATTGTATGCGTCCCTTTCAAATCGCACTAATACTGAATAACTTCCGGCTGTCATCTGTAGTATTGTATATATAAGTTATTGCCGAGCTGTCAATATTGTATGCGTCCCTTTCAAATCGCACTAATACTGAATAACTTCCGGCTGTCATCTGTAGTATTGTATATATAAGTGATTGCCGAGCTGTCAATATTGTATGCGTCCCTTGCAAATCGCACAAATACTGAAGAACTTCCGGCTGTCATTTGTAGTATTGTATATATAAGTGATTGCCGAGATGTCAATATTGTATGCGTCCCTTTCAAATCGCACTAATGCTGAATAACTTCCGGCTGTCATCTGTAGTATTATATATATAAGTGATTTGCGATCTGACAATATTTATTAATTGTCCCATTCAAATCTCCCTAATAATGCTGTTCCAAACTGTTCTTTACGTATATGTTGTATTGTAGTATTGAGTGTTAAATTTCAGAAAGGGGCGGTACAGTCGGGAATCTGTGATGTGTATGGTTGAATCTTCTAATGACGTCATGATATTATTAACCTGCCTATGTAGTTCTGAAATCCTCATTGTGTTGTTGTATTGTGCTACATTGTTATTGTGTGCTGAATAAAATCTAAATGTGTGCTTTGTGGTTGCGTGATGGGTGATGCGTGTTATGTACATGTACGTATATATTGTGATTGTGTCCCACATATGCTGACTTCTATATAGCGGTCTGGCATTGTTGTTCCTTCCCATAAAGTGACATCTGTAATCTGGTGTAATGATGTTCTTGTTGTACGTAATTCCTAATGGTTTCTGGTGATGGAATCATGATGTTAAAAGTACAGTAAAATCCATATGTTCTGTTTTGTGATTCCTAGAGAGAATGTAATGTGTTTTTCCCCCATCATTTGAATGCACATGTATGAGTGAATGTTAAAAGTAATGTATGTGCATCCATGAGTGATCATGTGTTAAAGGGACAGTATACACTCATTTTCATATAACTGCATGTAATAGACACTACTATAAAGAATAATATGCACAGATACTGATATAAAAATCCAGTATAAAACTGTTTAAAAACTTACTTAGAAGCTGTCAGTTTACCTCTGTTGAAAAGGCAGCTGGAAAGCCCACTGCAAGTGGCAAATAAGACACTCCCCCCCCTCCCCCTTCTTTTGCATATGAAAAGACCCTTTACACAAACAGGAGCAAGCTGGAGTAGGTAGTCGAGCGTATTCACATAAAACTTTGGGGCTTGGTTAGGAGTCTGAAAATCAGAGCAATGTTATTTAAAAATAAGCAAAATTATACATTAATTAAAAAAAAAAAACTTTATGGGCTATATAAATAGATTATCTACAAAACATTTATGCAAAGAAAAAATGAGTGTATAATGTCCCTTTAAGCCTATGTAGATATGCTGTTGCTGCAAGCATATGAGTTGAATAACTGAAATGCAATAATAAAGGTAAATGAGAATTGTTTCCCATTGTGTAGTGTTTGTGAATCCTGAAAAGTTTACATTATTTTTGCGTCCGTTTAAATGTAATATTTTGATAAAAAAAAGTTTGTTACTAGTGATGTTGATTTGTAGTTGATGTAATAGAAAAGTCTGAAACAATTTAATGGTGTTGTGAATATTCAATAAGTAAAATCCATAAATCCACCATAGGGAAATAGTCATTTCTTGATCTATTTATCATAGCTGGGTCTAACGCATAAAAGTATGTATTTTCTAGCGCTGGTATTTGGAGTTTTTCGGTCTACGCTATTTGCGTGCGTTAGGGAAATGTGGGTTTCGCGTGCACGAGCACGTCTTCCCAATAGAAGTCAATGGAGGCTCTAAAATTTGGTAATTTTTTTTTTCTAAGACTGGTTTTCCTCGTAAAGTGAGTGACGTCATGAGCTTGTGTGAAAAAGTTACTAAATCGTGTTCTTTTTGTAATAAATAAATATTTTTTGTATGTCATGTGGTGTATATTGTTTGTATGCATCGATGAGTGTAAATTTGTGATAATGTTATTAGTTAGATGTAGGTATATGAGGGTCTTTTCCCGTGTGTCAATGTAAGTCAATGGGAAAATGGATTTGTGTAGTTTTTTTTCTAACACCCGAGATCTCGCAACTTTGATCCTTTGTATTTTGATGAAAAATTATTAAATCTTAAAAATAAACATAGTGTAGTGTTTGTATGAGTGTAAGTGTACTTTGTGTAATATTTGTTTTGTGATTCGTGAATGTTTATTTTGTCGGTATATGTTTACTACTGGGTCTGAGGTGTCGGTAGAAATTTGAGCGTTGGGTGATTTTTGAGTGTCGGTAACTGAACTCTAAATACCAGAGTCCGTAAGAAACCAGCGTTAGGGGCCTCTAACGCTGGTTTTCATGGCTAACGCCAAACTCCAAATCTAGGCCTAAATGTCCTTCTTAATACAGGGAGAGTTCACAGCTGCATTACATACTTTTAGGAATACTGAACCTGGCCACCAGGAGGAGGAAAAGACACCCCAGCCAAAGGTTTAAATACCTCCCCCACTTCCCTCATCCCCCAGTCATTCTTTGCCTTTCGTCACAGGAGGTTGGCAGAGAAGTGTCAGTAGATTTCGGAGTAGTTCCTTAGTCAGGTTATCTGCCCTTCGAGATGGGACTGGAGTTTTAAGTAGTCTTGTCAGCCTCTCAGCGAGAGCATTGACGAAAGTTAGAGTCTGGAGATGCAGGGAGAGTCTTTCTGCGAAACCATCCAGACTCATTAACAGATCCTTAAGCAATCAGCGTTGACGAGTTTTGCTTGCCTGCATTCTTCACTCAAATCCATGTAAGAAGCACTGCTAAAATCTGTCAAACTTGAAGGACCGTGTTACTGTTCCACGGCATAGATTCCGGTAAGATTGTTTCATTTTTTACACATATTGCAAACGCTAGAAGACAGGGTCACAGTGTGGCTCCTTTTATCTATATGGAATCAAGGGTTAATATCTTCTGAGGGGGATTATGAACAGTTGGGTTTAATCATATATGCCTTATTTTATTTTATGCTGCTTTATGTGTAGGATGTTTATGGGCTCATAGGCTGAGATGGAACATACAGGTTTCACTTTCACTTTGAAGGTTGCGCAGCTTAAAAGCTTGGCGTGCTTTTTCTCATAGCAGGAACGAAATGTAACCGGAATGGTTGAGGCTTCCATTTCCTTTCTCTTGACCGAGTTACTACCGGAGAGGAGTTTTTATCTCTATTCTGTCTGGGTCATAGGAGGTGGTGAGTGCCCCAGCCATTGTGGGTATAAAGGTGCAGTTTTTTGTTGTTGCTTTTTTTAAAATAAAAGTTTGTTTTTCTTTAGTCCTCCGCATATCGTGATTTAGCTATGGAGGATTCTGATCATTAGAAGGTTCTCCCTCTATTTCAAAAGAGTAATGCCTGTTTATATTGTGAGGGAGCCCTGGAATATCTGCCTTCTCAATTATGTTCCATATGTCTTGATAGGGGGATTATATCAAATAAGGTTGACATGTTTGATACCACTGGGCCGCCCACCTCTGAGGAGTCCTCGTCCAGTGAGGTGCACACCCTTCATGCATCTTTTTATACACATGCAGCTTCCCATTGCACTGCTAATCCTCCATTTTTTTTTTAACAGACGTTAATGCGCAGTTTCATACAGCGGTGTCTGCGGCCATTAGTGCTTTCCCTCGCACTGCTAAGTGCAAGCAAAAGGTTAAATCTTGCACCCAGGTGGCATTATGTAATTTTTTATATATATCTGATCAGTTATCCGAGGATGAGGTTCTCTCTGGAACTTCAGAGTATTAACTTTCAGGGTTGAAGTCTGCTGCCTATAATCCTCCGCCTGTGAAGGACCCATTTTTTTTTAAATTTAGGACAGAACGTTTACGTTTTCTACTAAAGGAGGTTTTGACTACATTAGAGGTTCCAAAGGCCGAGCTGCCAGACGAACCTCTGGGTCCTAAATTTGATGGCAATCATTATTAAGGACGAGTGGGACAGGATTAAATCCCCCTTCCCGTCGTCTACCTTTTAAGGATCCCGGTTCCGGGCTCTCTATGAGGATGGTTTTCCTTTTTCCCATCCCTACTTGGTTGGCACTATTTTACACTTGCCACACGCAATACTAGCCCGTGTGAGTATAGTTCGTCGTTCATAAAGCCGCCGGATATAAGGATGGAAACTCTGTTAAAGAGGATGTTTCAACCTATGGCATATTTGCTTTTACTGGCGGAGCTTGTCGTTGCAGTTGCTGGAGCGGCTACCTTTTGGTGCGTCTCCGCAAAAATTATCGAGGTGGAGTAGTTTTAGCCGAGAGGGTTTTCTGAGAGTGTTATTGATACTCCATTCAAGCTCGTAATCCGGTTACTCGTTGCATCTATCATAAGGTTTGGAGGACCTACTTATTCTGGTGTGAAGAGCGTGGTTTGTCCTGGCACAAAGTAAAGGTTGCCAGGATTCTCTCTTTTCTCCAGGATGGACTGGAAAAGTGCCTCTCAGCTTGTTCCTTGAAGGGACAGATTTCGGCACTGTCTGTTTTTACAGCACAAGAGGCTTGCTGAGCTTCCGAATGTACAGTCTTTGTTAAGGTTCTGACTAGGATCAGACCGGTGTTTAGATTTTGCACGGTCTCTTTTGAGCCTATGCATGAGGTTGACATTAAGTTGTTTGTCTTGGAAGATTCTTTTTCTACTAGCTATTGCTTCTGCGCACAGAGTCTCTGAGATTGCTGCCTTGCAATGCAACCCTTCTTATCTGGTGTTCCATGCTAATAAGGCTGTTCTATGGACCAGGTTAGGATTTCTTCCTAAAGTTGTATCAAATCGGAACATCAATCAAGAAATTTTGGTTCCTTTCTTATGTCCTAAATCCTTCTTCATCAAAGGATTGTTTACTGCATAATCTGGATGTGGTTCATGCCTTGAAGTTCTATCTTCAGGTTACAAAGGAATTTAGACAAACTTCTTCTCTGTTTGTTATCTATTCTGGGAAGCGTAGGGGTCAGAGGGCCTCTTCGACTTCCTTATCTTTTTGGTTGATTAGTATCATCCACTTAGCATATGAGTCAGCGGGTCTTAAGCCTCCTCAGAGGATTACAGCTCATTCTACGAGAGCTGTGGCTTCCTCTTGGGCCTTCAAATGAGGCCTTTAAAAATCAGATTTGTAAGGCGGCTATCTGGTCCTCCTTACATACTTTTTTCAAATTTTACAAGTTTGATGTTTTTGCTTCTGCTGAAGCAGTCTTCGGGAGAGAGGTTTTGCAGGCTGTAGTGCCCTCAGATTAGGGCCCGCCTCTCTTTTTTACCCTACCATTAGCATTCAGTGTCCTCTGGAGCTTGGGTATAATTTCCCACAAGGAATGCAGCTGTGTACCCTCCCTGTATTAAGAAGGATAACATAAATTTTGCTTACCAGATAATTTACTTGCCTTCTGTACAGGGAGAGTCCTAAGCTTCCACCCGTGCTCTCCAATGGGCGGCCGTAAATTTTAATTTATTCTTCTGGCACCTTTTTCCCCCTGATATTTCTCCTACTGTTCCTTGTTCCCTCAAAGAAAAGTGTGGAAAACAGCACCATGAGATATGTGGCTTATGGGGCACGGAACCCAGGATCTGCCTTATCCTGTAAACACTCCAAGCAATGAAATAATTTGTTCCAGCCACCAATATTAAAAGACCTTTATTTCTTCATCAACTGGGGTCTTAGACAAACATACAACGTTTCAGACCTGCTATAGGTCCTTAGTCATGTATACTAAACATACACTGATTCATCACTTAAATACTTTACACCTGGTCAATTGTTCACCTGTTACCATGTGACTATTCAATGTTACATCACTGCCATCTTGTGGACAGCTAACGTATATATTCCTGTTTCAGATAAGCATTCTAAATAGTCACATTGGAAAGGTTTAAATATCCAACAATATTAAAAGATAAAACCATATGTACAAAATTAAAAAAGAAGAAATATTGCACATAATATGCAGATGCTGTTTACTTATTTCATAAATACTGATTTCAAACCCTTGTTCCCTCGGCAGAATGACTGGGGGATGAGGGAAGAGGGGGAGGTATTTAAGCTTTTGGCTGGGGAGTCTTTGCCTCCTCCTGGTGGCCAGGTTCAGTATTCCCACGAGTAAGGAAAGCAGCTGTGGACTCTACCTGTACAATAAGAAAGGAAATTATCTGGTAAGCATAATTTATGATTTTATTGCCTTTTTGTTTTGTTTTAGCAGACCAAGCAGATTCAAACTATACCATTATTTTATCTATAGCATGGTAGAGAAATATGCAACAAAAGGTGAAACAAAAGCATATTTTATTACATTTTAAATAAACAAGGTTGTAAACAATACAGTGAGATTTTTTTTTTCTTAAAGGGGGGACACTAAACCCCAAAAGAATTGTTTCATGATTCAGGTAGAGAATACAATTTTAAAAAACATTCCAATTTATATCTAGGCCCCTAGTTATCAAGCCGTCAACCTCAAATACGCTGGAATTCCGCAGCGTATTTGTGGCGAGGCTAATTCGCCTTAGTTATCAAGCCCTAGATACCGGCAAAAGTAGAATTTAGTGACGTAAGCTTCGATCCGCCGGACTCAGTCCGACACAGATCGATGCTTACGTCACTACAGATGTTCTGCACACAAGTGCGGCACAATCTGACTACTTTTGCTAGTTATCAAAAAACTAGCAGGTATGCTCTGAACTTTTCCGGCCCAGCGTACCTGGTTTTCAAACCGCCGCCCTGGAGGTGGCGGATCCCATAGGAATCAATGGAGTCTGACCATAGCGAAAGTTCATGTTCGCTGCCTGCCAGACATCCCATTGATTCCTATGGTAGATGTCTACACCTAACACCCTAACACGTACCCCGAGTCTAAAAACACCTAATCTGTCCCCCCTACACCGCCGCAACTAAATAAAGTTATTACCCCCTAAACCTCCACTCCCGGAGCCCACTGCCACTCTAATAAATATGTTAACCCCTAAAACTGCCGCTCCCGGAGCCCACCGCCACTCTAATAAATATGTTAACCCCTAAACCGCCACTCCCGGAGCCCATCGCCACTATAATAAATATGTTAACCCCTAAACCGCCGCTCCCGGAGCCCACCGTCACTATAATAAATATGTTAACCCCTAAACCACCGCTCCCGGACCCCGCCGCCACCTACATTATACCTATTAACCCCTATCCTGCCCCCCCTATACCGTCGCCAGCTATAATAAAGTTATCAACCCCTATCCTGCCCCCCCTACACCGCCGCCACTGTAATAAAATTATTAACCCCTAAACCTAAGTCTAACACTAACCCTAACACCCCCCTAACTTAAATATTAATTAAATAAATCTAAATAATATTTCTCTTATTAACTAAATTAATCCTATTAAAACTAAATACTTATCTTTAAAATAAACCCTAATATAGCTACAATATAAATAATAATTATATTGTAGCTATTTTAGGATTTATATTTATTTTACAGGTAACTTTGTATTTATTTTAGCTAGTTAGAATAGTTATTAAATAGTTATTAACTATTTAATAACTACCTAGCTAAAAGAAATACAAAATTACCTGTAAAATAAATCCTAACCTAAGTTACAATTAATTTAAACCTAACACTACACTATCATTAAATTAATTAAATTACCTACAAATAACTACAATTAAATTCAATTAAATAAACTAACTAAAGTACAAAAAAATAAAAAAAACTAAGTTACAAAAATAAAAAAAATAAGTTACAAACATTTAAAAAATATTACAACAATTTTAAGCTACTTACACCTAATCTAAGCCCCCTAATAAAATAACAAAGCCCCCCCCAAATAAAAAAATGCCCTACCCTATTCTAAATTAAAAAGTTACCAGCTCTTTTACCTTACCAGCCCTTAAAAGGGCCTTTTGCGGGGCATGCCCCAAAGAATTCTGCTCTTTTGCCTGTAAAATACAACCCCCCCAACATTAAAACCCACCACCCACAGACCCCTAATCTAACCCAAACCCCCCTTAAATAAACCTAACACTACCCCCCTGAAGATCATCCTACCTTAAGTCGTCTTCAGCCAGCCGACCACCGATGGAACCGAAGAGGAGAACCGGAGCAGCAGAAGTCATCATCCAAGGGGCGCTGAAGAAGTCTTCCATCCGATGAAGTCATCATCCAGGCGGCGCTGAAGAGGTCTTCCAACCGGGCAATGTCTTCTTCCAAGCGGCGTCTTCAATCTTCTGTCTTCCGGATCCATCTTCATCCCGCCGACGCGGAACATCCTTCTTCCCCGACGGACTAACGACGAATGAAGGTTTCTTTAAGGGACGTCATCCAAGATGGCGCTCCTTCAATTCCGATTGGCTGATAGGAGTCTATCAGCCAATCGGAATTAAGATAGGAAAAAATCTGATTGGCTGATTGAATCAGCCAATCAGATTGAAGTTCAATCCGATTGGCTGATCCAATCAGCCAATCAGATTGAGCTGGCATTCTATTGGCTGTTCCGATCTCCTCTTCGGTTCCATCGGTGGTCGGCTAGCTGAAGACGACTCAAGGTAGGATGATCTTCAGAGGGGTAGTGTTAGGTTTATTTAAGGGGGGTTTAGGTTAGATTAGGGGTATGTGGGTGGGGGGTTTTAATGTTGGGGGGGTTGTATTTTTATTTTCTGCAAAAGAGCAGAATTCTTTGGGGCATGCCCCGCAAAAGGCCCTTTTAAGGGCTGGTAAGGTAAAAGAGCTGGTAACTTTTTAATTTAGAATAGGGTAGGGCATTTTTTTATTTTGGGGGCTTTGTTATTTTATTAGGGGGCTTAGATTAGGTGTAAGCAGCTTAAAATTGTTGTAATATTTTTTAAATGTTTGTAACTTATTTTTTTTAGATTTAGAGTTTGGCGGTAGCCGTCAAAACCAGCGTTAGGGGGTCCTAACACTGGTTTTTACCACCCGCTGGTATTTGGAGTCAGTCATTAAAGGGTCTAACGCTCACTTTGCAGCCGCGACTTTTCCATACCGCAGATCCCCCTACGCCAATTGCGTATCCTATCTTTTCAATGGGATCTTTCTAACGCCGGTATTTAGAGTCTTGGCTGGAGTGAGAGTTAGAACTCTAACGACTAAACTCCAGCCGCAGAAAAAAAAACAGGAGTTAAGAGCTTTTTGGGCTAACGCCGGTTCATAAAGCTCTTAACTACTGTGCTCTAAAGTACACTAACACCCATAAACTACCTATGTACCCCTAAACTGAGGTCCCCCCACATCGCCCGCCATTATAATACATTTTTTTAACCCCTAATCTGCCGACCGCACACACCGCCGCCACCTACGTTATACTTATGTACCCCTAATCTGCTGCCCCTAACACCGCCGACCCCTATATTATATTTATTAACCCCTAATCTGCCCCCCTCAACGTCGCCGACACCTACCTACACTTATTAACCCCTAATCTGCCGACTGGACCTCACCGCTACTCTAATAAATGTATTAACCCCTAAAGCTAAGTCTAACCCTAACATAACACCCCCCTAAATTAAATATAATTTAAATCTAACTAAATAAATTAACTCTTATTAAATAAATTATTCCTATTTAAAGCTAAATACTTACATGTAAAATAAACCCTAATATAGCTACAATATAAATTATAATTATATTGTAGCTATTTTAGGATTAATATTTATTTTACAGGCAACTTTGTAATTATTTTAACCAGGTACAATAGTTATTAAATAGTTAATAACTATTTAATAGCTACCTAGTTAAAATAATTACAAAATTACCTGGAAAATAAATCCTAACCTAAGTTACAATTAAACCTAACACTACACTATCAATAAATTACTTAAATAAAATACCTACAATTATCTACAATTAAACCTAACACTACACTATCAATAAATTAATTAAATACAATACCTACAAAAAAAATACAATTAAATAAACTAACTAAGTTACAAAAAATAAAAAAATATTTACAAACATTAGAAAAAGATTACAAACAATTTTAAACTAATTACACCTACTCTAAGGCCCCCTAATAAAATAACAAAGCCCCCAAAATAAAAAAATGCCCTACCCTATTCTAAAATTAAAATAGAAAAGCTCTTTTACCTTACCAGCCCTTAAAAGGGCCATTTGCGGGGCATGCCCCAAAGAATTCAGCTCTTTTGCCTGGAGAAAAAAAAACATACAATACCCCCCCCCAACATTACAACCCACCACCCACATACCCCTAATCTAACCCAAACCCCCCTTAAATAAACCTAACACTAAGCCCCTGAAGATCTTCCTACCTTATCTTCACCACACCGGGTATCACACCGATCCGTCCTGGCTCCGATGTCTTGATCCAAGCCCAAGTAGGGGGCTGAAGACGTCCATCCTCCGGATGAAGTCTTGATCCAAGCGGGCAGAAGAGGACATCCGGACCGGCAAACATCTTCATCCAGGCGGCATCTTCTATGTTTCTTCCATCCGATGACGAACGGCTGATCTTCAAGACCTCCAGCGCGGATCCATCCTCTTCTTCCGACAACTAGACGATGAATGAAGGTTCCTTTAAGGGACGTCATCCAAGATGGCGTCACTCGAATTCCGATTGGCTGATAGGATTCTATCAGCCAATCGGAATTAAGGTAGGAAAATTCTGATTGGCTGATGGAATCAGCCAATCAGATTCAAGTTCAATCCGATTGGTTGATCCAATCAGCCAATCAGATTGAGCTCGCATTCTCCTGCGCTGGAGGTCTTGAAGATCAGCCGCTCGTCATCGGATGCCGCCTGGATGAAGATGAAGATGTTTGCCGGTCCGGATGTCCTCTTCTGCCCGCTTGGATCAAGACTTCAGCCGGAGGATGGATGTCTTCAGCCCCAGCTTGGGCTTGGATCAAGACATCGGAGCCAGGACGGATCGGGGTATGTGGGTGGTGGGTTGTAATGTTGGGGGGGGGTATTGTATGTTTTTTTTTCCAGGCAAAAGAGCTGAATTATTTGGGGCATGCCCCGCAAATGGCCCTTTTAAGGGCTGGTAAGGTAAAAGAGCTTTTCTATTTTAATTTTAAAATAGGGTAGGGCATTTTTTTATTTTGGGGGGCTTTGTTATTTTATTAGGGGGCTTAGAGTAGGTGTAATTAGTTTAAAATTGTTGTAATATTTTTCTAATGTTTGTAAATATTATTTTATTTTTTGTAACTTAGTTCTTTTTTTATTTTTTGTACTTTAGTTAGTTTATTTAATTGTATTTATTTGTAGGTATTGTATTTAATTAATTTATTGATAGTGTATTGTTCGGTTTAATTGTAGATAATTGTAGGTATTTTATTTAATTAATTTATTGATAGTGTAGTGTTAGGTTTAATTGTAACTTAGGTTAGGATTTATTTTACAGGTAATTTTGTAATTATTTTAACTAGGTAGCTATTAAATAGTTATTAACTATTTAATAGCTATTGTACCTAGTTAAAATGAATACAACGTTGCCTGTAAAATAAATATAAATCCTAAAATAGCTACAATATAATTATAAGCTGGCGGCGACGTTGTGGGGGGCAGATTAGGGGTTAATAAATATAATATAGGGGTTGGCGGTGTTAGGGGCAGCAGATTAGGGGTACATAGCTATAATGTAGGTTGCGGCGGTGTACGGAGCGGCAGATTAGGGGTTAAAAATAATATGCAGGTGTCAGCGATAGCGGGGGGCGGCAGATTAGGGGTTAATAAGTGTAAGGTTAGGGGTGTTTAGACTCGGGGTACATGTTAGGGTGTTAGGTGCAGACTTAGGAAGTGTTTCCCCATAGGAAACAATGGGGCTGCGTTAAGAGCTGAACGCTGCTTTTTTGCAGGTGTTAGGTTTTTTCCAGCTCAAACTGTCCCATTGTTTCCTATGGGGGAATCGTGCACGAGCACGTTTTTGAAGCTGGCTGCGTCCGTAAGCACCGCTGGTATCGAGAGTTGCAGTGGCGGTAAATTATGCTCTACGCTCCCTTTTTGGAGCCTAACGCACTGAAAACCCAGCCATTCTGTGAACTCTAAATACCAGCGGTATTTAAAAGGAGCGGCCAAAAAAAAGCACGCATAGCTAACGCACCCCTTCTAACGCAAAACTCCAAATCTAGGCCTTAGTTTTTTTTATTTTTTGTACTTTAGTTAGTTTATTTAATTGAATTTAATTGTAGGTATTTGTAGGTAATTTATTTAATTAATTTAATGATAGTGTAGTGTTAGGTTTAATTGTAACTTAGGTTAGGATTTATTTTACAGGTAATTTTGTATTCCTTTTAGCTAGGTAGTTATTAAATAGTTAATAACTATTTAATAACTATTCTAACTAGCTAAAATAAATACAAAGTTACCTGTAAAATAAATATAAATCCTAAAATAGCTACAATATAATTATTATTTATATTGTAGCTATATTAGGGTTTATTTTAAAGGTAAGTATTTAGTTTTAAATAGGATTAATTTAGTTAATAAGAGAAATATTATTTAGATTTATTTAATTAATATTTAAGTTAGGGGGGGTGTTAGGGTTAGTGTTAGACTTAGGTTTAGGGGTTAATAATTTTATTACAGTGGCGGCTGTGTGGGGGGGGGCAGGATAGGGGTTAATAAATTTATTATAGGTGGCGACGGTGTAGGGGGGCAGATTAGGGGTTAATAAGTTTAATATAGGGTTGCGGCGGGGTCCGGGGAGCGGCGGGTTTAGGGGTTAAACTATTTATTTAGTTGCGGCGAGGTCCGGGATCCGCAGGATAGGGGTTAATAACTTTATTATAGGTGGCAGCGGTATAGGGGGGCAGGATAGGGGTTACTAGGTATAATGTAGGTGGCGGCGGTGTCCGGGAGCAGCGGTTTAGGGGTTAATACATTTATAAGAGTTGCGGCGGGGTCTAGGAGCGGCGGTTTAGGGGTTAATAACTTTATTGAGTTACGGGGGGCTCCGGGGGGTGCCAGTATAGGGGGTAGAACAGTATAGTTAGTGTGGGGTGCTTAGTGACAGGGGAATCAATAAAGCTGTCAAAAAGCCGAAAGAGCAGCGAGATCGGATGAGTGATAACTCTCACAGTCTGCTGCTCATCGCCCCGTACTTGTGTGCGCGGCTTTTTGACAGCTTTTTTGATAACTTAGGCAAAATTTTGAAGGTCCGCGGCGGGCGATGGTAGGCGAGCTTAGGCGGGCGTATTGGACCGGCGAAGGCAGGTAAAGTAGACGGCTTGATAACTACCCCCCCCTAGTGTCTAATTTGCTTCATTCTTTAGATATACTTTGTTGAAGAAATAGCAGTGCACATGGATGAGCCAATCGCACAAGCCATGTGTGTGTAGCCACCAATCAGCAGATACTGAGCCTATCTAGATATGCTTTTCAGCAAAGGATATCAAGAGAATGAAGCAAATTAGATAATAGCTGTTTAAAATTGCATGCTCTTTCGAAATCATGAAAGAAATGTGGGTTTCATGTCCCTTTAACTCTATAGTCAAATCTATTGTGGACATATAGTTGTATTATGCAACATTTCTAAAATAAGCTGAAATTAAAAATAACATGGAGCTTTTCCATAGAAATTAGCAATTGAACTTCAAAAGTTAATCAGTGTTTTGTCATATTTATAACTTTTATCTGCACATGGGGCTTCAGGTGATCATTTGACTATTAAAACCTATATAGGGATCCTGGATCCCCCAGTGATGACAAACACACTGGGTCACACAGGGTGGATACAAATCAATGATTTTAAAAATAAAATGCTTTTTGAGAAAAAAACAGAATTTATGCTTACCTGATAAATTACTTTCTCTTGCGGTGTATCCAGTCCACGGATTCATTCTTACTTGTGGGATATTCTCATTCCCTACAGGAAGTGGCAAAGAGAGCACACAGCAGAGCTGTCCATATAGCTCCCCCTCTGGCTCCGCCCCCCCAGTCATTCGACCGAACGGTTAGGAGAAAAAGGAGAAACCATAGGGTGCAGTGGTGACTGTAGTTTAAAACAAGAAATTTCAACCCCTGACTTAATTGCCAGGGCGGGCCGTGGACTGGATACACCGCAAGAGAAAGTAATTTATCAGGTAAGCATAAATTCTGTTTTCTCTTGCAAGGTGTATCCAGTCCACGGATTCATCCTTACTTGTGGGGATACCAATACCAAAGCTTTAGGACACGGATGAAGGGAGGGAACAAGTCAGGTAACCTAAACGGAAGGCACCACTGCTTGCAAAACCTTTCTCCCAAAAATAGCCTCCGAAGAAGCAAAAGTATCGAATTTGTAAAATTTGGCAAAAGTATGCAGTGAAGACCAAGTCGCTGCCTTACAAATCTGTTCAACAGAAGCCTCATTCTTGAAAGCCCATGTGGAAGCCACAGCTCTGCTAGAATGAGCGGTAATTCGTTCAAGAGGCTGCTGTCCAGCAGTCTCATAAGCCAATCGGATAATGCTTTTCAGCCAGAAGGAAAGAGAGGTAGCAGTCGCTTTTTGACCTCTCCTCTTACCAGAATAGACAACAAACAAGGATGATGTTTGTCTGAAATCTTTAGTTGCTTTTTAAATAGAATTTCAAAGCACGAACCACATCAAGATTGTGTAATAGTCGTTCCTTCTTAGAAGCTGGATTAGGACACAGAGAAGGAAACAATGATTTCCTGGTTAATATTCTTATTAGAAACCACTTTAGGAAGAAAACCAGGTTTATCACGCAAAACTACCTTATCTGCATGGAACACCAGATAGGGTGAATTACACTGCAAAGCAGACAATCTGAAACTCTTCGAGCAGAAGATATAGCTACCAAAAACAAAACTTTCCAAGATAATAACTTAATATCTATGGAATGTAAAGGTTCAAATGGAACCCCTTGAAGAACTGAAAGAACTAAATTTAGACTCCATGGAGGAGCCACAGGTTTATAGACAGGCTTGATTCTGACTAAAGCCTGTGCAAACGCTTTGAACGTCTGGTACTTCTGCCAGACAGCTTGTGTAACAGGATAGACAGAGCAGATATCTGTCCCTTTAAGGAACTAGCTGACAACCCTTTCTCCAATCCTTCTTGGAGAAAAGACAATATCCTTGGAATCCTAATCTTACTCCACGAGTAACCCTTGGATTCACACCAACAAAGATATTTCCGCTATATCTTATGGTAAATTTTCCTGGTGACAGCTTTCTAGCCTGGATCAGAGTATCTATAACTGATTCAGAGAACCCCACGCTTAGATAGAATTAAGCGTTCAATCTCCAGGCAGTCAGTTGAAGAGAAACTAGATTTGGGATGCTTGAATGGACCCTGTATTAGAAGATCCTGCCTCGATGGCAGTGTCCATGGTGGAACAGATGACATGTCCACTAGGTCTCGCATACCAAGTCCTGCGTGGCCACGCAGGTGCTATCAGAATTACTGAAGGCCTTCTCCTGTTTGATTCTGGCTACCAGCCGAGGGAGAAGGGGAAACGCTGGAAAGACATAAGCCAGATTGAAGGACCAAGGCGCTACTAGAGCATCTTCAATGCCGCCTTGGGGTCCCTGGACCTGGATCATAAAGAGGAAGTTTGGTGTCTGAAGGGACGCCATCAGATCCAACTCTGGAATGCCCCATAGCTGGGTCAGCTGAGCAAAAGCCCCGGGTGGAGCTCCCCACTCCCCCCGGGTGAAAAGTCTGACAATGTCAATTGCAGATAGATGGAAGGAGTGATCCTCCGCCCCACCCTGATAATTTTGGTTACTTCCTTCATCGCTAGGGAACTCTTTGTTCCTCCCTGATGATTGATGTACGCTACAGTCGTGATGTTGTCCGACTGAAATCTGATGAATTTGGCCGCCGCTAGTTGAGGCCATGCCTGGAGCGCGTTGAATATCGCTCTCAGTTCCAAAAGTTTATCCGGGAGAAGAGACTCTTCCCGAGACCATAGTCCCTGAGCTTTCAGGAGTCCCAGACCGTGCCCCCAGCCTAACAGACTGTCATCGGTCGTTACAATGATCCAATCCGCTCTGCGGAAGCACATTATCTGAGACACGTGATCCTGAGACAACCACCAGAGAAGAGAATCTCTGGTTTTCTGGTCCAGTTGTATTTGAGGAGACAAATCTGCATAATCCCCATTCCACTGTTTGAGCATTCACAGTTGCAGTGGTCTGAGATGTATTCGGGGCAAAAGGGACTACGTCCATTGCCGCAACCATTAATCCGATTACCTCCATGCACTGAGCTACAGAAGGCCGAGGAATGGAATGAAGAACTCGGCAAGTAGTTAAAAGCTTTAACTTCCTGACCTCCGTCAGAAATATTTTCATTTCTACCGAGTCTATTAGTGTTCCCAGGAAGGGAACCCTTGTGAGCGGGGACAGGGAACTTTTTTCGACGTTCACCTTCCACCCGTGAGACCTTAGAAAGGCCAGAACAATCTTCGTATGAGCCATGGCTCTGTGAAAAGACGACGCCTGTATTAAGATGTCGTCTAGATAAGGTGCTACTGCAATGCCCCGCGGCTCTTGTACAGCTAGAAGGGACCCTAGCACCTTTGTGAAAATTCTGGGAGCGGTGGCCAACCCGAAGGGAAGGGCCACGACTGGTAATGCTTGTCCAGAAAGGCGAACCTTAGGAACTGATGGTGATCTTTGTGGATAGGAATATGAAGGTACGCATCCTTTAGATCCACTGTAGTCAATATATTGACCTTCCCTGGATCATCGGTAAGATTGTCCCAAATGGTCTCAATTTTGAATGATGGAACTCTGAGGAATTTGTTTAGAATTTTTAGATCCAGGATTGGTCTGAAAGTTCCTTCCTTTTTGGGAACCACAAACAGGTTTGAATAAAATCCCAGTCCTTGTTCTGTAAGTGGAACTGGATATATCACATCCCATTTTGAGTAGATCTTCTACACAGCGTAAGAACGCCCTCTTTCTTTGTCTGGTCTGTAGACAGACGAGAAATGTGGAACCTTCCCCTTGAGGGGAGTCCTTGAATTCTAGAAAGATATCCCTGAGCAACGATCTCTAATGCCCCCAGGGATCTGGAACATCTCTTGCCCCAAGCCTGAGCAAAGAGAGAGAGTCTGCCCCCTACTAGATCCGGTCCCCGGATCGGGGGCTACCCCTTCATGCTGTTTTAGTAGCAGCCGCAGGCTTTTTGGCCTGCTTACCTTTGTTCCAGCCCTGCAAAGGTTTTCCAGGTTGCTTTGGGCTGTGAAGCGTTACCCTCTTGCTTTGCGGTTGCAGAGGTTGAAGCAGGACCGCTCCTGAAGTTGCGAAAGGAGTGAAAATTAACCTTGTTTTTGGCCTTAAAAGGTCTATCTTGCGGGAGGGCATGGCCCTTTCCCCCAGTGATATCCGAAATAATCTCTTTCAACTCGGGACCAAAAAGGGTCTTTCCCTTGAAAGGAATATTAGTAATTTTGTTTTTGGACGACACGTCGGCCGACCATGATTGAGCCAGGAGCGCTCTGCGCGCCATGATGGCAAAACAGAATTTTTCGCCGCTAACTTAGCTAATTGCAAAGCGGCATCTGTGATAAAAGAATTAGCCAGTTTTAGAGCATTAATTCTATCCATGACTTCATCATAAGAAGTCTCCCTCTGGAGCGACTCCTCCAGTGCCTCAAACCAAAAAGCCGATGCAGTAGTTACAGGAATAATGCAGGCAATAGGTTGGAGAAGGAAACCTTGTTGAACAAATATTTTCTTTAGTAAACCTAATTTTTTCTCCATAGGATCTTTGAAAACACAACTGTCTTCAATTGGTATGGTTGTGCGCTTGGCTAGTGTTGAACTGCCCCCTCTACCTTAGGGACCGTCCTGCCACGCGTCCGCCCTGGGATCAGTTATGGGGAACATTTTCTTAAAGATAGGGGGGGGAACAAAAGGTACACCTGGTCTCTCCCACTCCCTAGTCACAATATCCGCCACCCTCTTCGGGATCGGAAGCGCATCAGTGTATACAGGGACTTCTAGATATTTGTCCATTTTACACAATTTCTCTGGGACCACCATGGGGTCGCAATCATCCAGCGTGGCTAATACCTCCTTAAGCAGCACACGGAGGTGTTCCAGCTTAAATTTAAATGAATGAGGAAAAAGGAATGCTGAGACTTGAGGTAGATGAAATGAAGTTTTATTCAGGAGCAGGCTTATCATCAGACACTTTGGTAAGCTCCTATCTTACGCGTTTCCGCGCATGGGCACATGCGCTTCATCAGAGATAATGGTCTCTGCTGGTCAGGATCCTTATAAAGGTGTGAGTGACCAATCAGGAGGGGGTATCTTGTTAACCCTTTTATAGATGTGAGCTTTCACAGATTGGTTTTCTACTGACATCGTGCGCACCTGACCTAGTGGTCCTGAGCAGCAGAGTACAACTCTTAAACAGATGATATGTTAGACAGATATTTAAATACAAAATACTTGTTAACAAACAATTTTCCAATAATTGACTTTGAAGTTGTTGCAATACTTTTACATATGCCTTAAAAATTTGTGAGAGATAATAGCTTGGTGCTTTTAAAAGAGAGCTACAGATAAAGGTATATGTGTTTATAGGTAAATATGTTTCCCTTTTTTTAAAAAGGGCAGTTATATGAAACACGATAAACTTTGTCTGCTTTTGTTAAAGTGAACCAAAATGGTCACTTGCAGAAGGAAAACATTGTATATCTCTCTTTAAAACCACAGCAATGTATTTCTTTTTTTATTTTAAAAATTGCACAGTTACTTGAAAGTATGGTAGACTTTATCTGCTTGTGTTAAAAGTAGACAAAAATGGTCACTAGCAGAGAGAAAACATTATGTAGCTATCTATAAAGCCACAGTTATGTATAGCAACTATTATGTAACTTACTATAAAGCAACAGCAATGTACAAGACATGATTATTCGTTAAAATGATTAATAACATTTCTGGGACGTTGAGGAAGTATCTAAAAATAGCACTCTATTGGCTATGGATTCTATATGAAACCCCTAGCTAATGTGATATTATATATAATATATTTCACATAATTTGTTATGAGACTGTAAGAAAAGACTAAATAGTAGTCTTAATTACAAATGTACTTGTAAATCTAACCCTAAAGAAGGAATATTGGGTTATATTAAATAATTGGTTCATAACTAGATGGTTTTAACAATGCTAAAAATAGATAGATATGGCTAATGGATAAATTATGTTAAAAACATTTTCTTATGAAGTGTTGTAGGAAAAATTCTTTTTTAACTCATTTTTTAAATCCTTTTAATTAGGGAGGGATAGGTTATGCTTAAATAAATGAAGCATAAACAGTTTTTAGCAAACCTTTGGTGGGAACAAAGAGGAGAGAGCGGAGTATATAGAAATAAACTATATGACTATATGTATGCTATAGGGACTAATAAACAGAACCCTATAAATTGTTGGTTTGGTTATTATTGGATTCAAAGTGATTTTATCCATATTATTGATGAACCTAAGATATGATGCTGTGTATATAAAATGTGTTGATGTTAATTTTATCTGTTTAGGAAAGCAAAATATGAAAGTTATTTATGATATAAAGGTGAAACATATATTACTTACTCTATATATAGATTAACATCATATCTTTTGTTCATACCTTGTGGTGCTCTAGTTTGCAACATGAATATCCAATATACTTCTCTTTTGGATAACATCTTATTTCTGTCACCCCCTAGTGGATTGTTTGTTATGTGTTCTATGGCTTTAAATGTAAAATGACTAAGTTTGTTGTCATGTGTTTGAAAGTGTTTCGCCACAGGTGTCCTAGGGAATTCCTCTTCTATTGATAAGAGATGTTCTCTTATACGGTCCTTCAGTGGGCGTGTCGTGATTCCTATATATTGTTGTTGACAATGTGTACATGTAATTAGATATATTATGTGAGTGGACGTACAGTCCATTCTATCAGTTATTGGATATGATTTATGTGTTTCTGAAGAGCTAAACGTTAAACATTTTTCAGTATATTTACAACTTTTGCATGGTACATGGCCACATCTGTAATTACCTTTGGTGGGGGTTAGCCAATTGGTGGTTGGTAGAATTTTTTTATGAAATTTATGTGTGATCTTGTCACGTATAGTTGGTGCTTTTTTGGCTACAAATCTTATATGTTTCTGTAATTTGTTTCTCAAAGTGATATCACTATTGAGAACTGGTAAATATTTCTTAATAATCTTTTGTAATGGTATAGAATTGATTGCTATATTTTGTACAAGCAAATATCTTCTGTAAATGTGAAGTTTTTATTGATGCTACTGCTGGTTTTTCCTGTTGTGGTTTTTTTGTTATTAAGTAATGTAACCCTATCTATCCTTGCTACTTGGGATTTAATTTTAAGGAGCACACTTTTTTTTGTAGCCTCTAGATATGAGTCTGTTTGTAAGTTCATCTGCTTGTTTAAAGTATAATTGGAGAGACTGCAGTTTCTCCGCAATCTTAGATATTGGCCCTTGGAATGCCTTTTTGCATGTGTGGGGCAATGGCAAGAGTCTGCTCTAAGTATAGTATTTCTTGATAGGGGTTTTCTGAATGTACTAGTTGTAATATTTCCTTCATCATTGTGCTCTAGTGTAAGATCTAAAAAATTGATGGTCTTTATCATTATTTTGATGCGGTAAATGACAGATTTAATGTATTGTTGTTAAAGAAATCAATGATTTCCTGGATAGTGAGTTCAGTGTTTTTTCTTATAGATGAATATTAAGTTGTCTATAATCTGCCATATACTACTACTTTGTCATCGAGGGCCAGTCCACCCCCAAAAAGATACAGATGTTCAAAATACCCCATATATAAGTTTTGCATAAGAGGGGCGAATTTGGCTCCCATGGCCGTGCCCACATTTTTGGAGGTAGTACTGTCCCTCGAAGACAAAGTAGTTGTGTGTAAGAAGGAATCTTGTAAGTTCTTCAAGAAATATGATAAATTCTTCTGGATAACTGGTATGTCTCTTTAACATGTATGTAAAGGCTTTAAGACCTTCCTCATGGGGGATACTAGAATTCAGAGCTGATACATCAACAGATAACCAAGTGTAGTCTTGCTGCCATGTGATTGTTTGAATTTGTTGTATGAGATGTGTGCTGTCTCGTATGTATCCTGGTAGGGACTTAACTATGGGTTGTAGTATGTTGTCTAGCCAATTACCTATCCTTTCGCATAGTGAACCTCTGCTGGCTACAATGGGCCTGCCAGGTGTATTAATGAGAGATTTGTGTATCTTCGGTACTATGCGAAAGGAGGGAATGATGGGATATTCTACCAGGCAATGATCTGCTGTTTCTTGATTTAGAAACCCTTCTTCTACCGCTGAATCTAATAATGTATGAAGTTCTTGTTTTATACTTATTAGTGGGATTATAGGTAAGCTTATGATATGTCTCTCTGTCATTAAGTTGTCTATATACTTCTCTTCTATAGTCTTCAGTATTGAGGATCACAACTGCACCGCCTTTATCTGCTGAGGTGACCACTATGTCATTGTTGTTACTGAGTGACTTTAGTGCTTGTTGTTCGCTGATAGATACATTTTGTTTTACTCATAAGGGTTAGTGGTTGTGGTGGATGCAGACTCTATGGTGGAGTGCAGACTAGTGAGTTCTAACTCTACAAGATTCTGAAACATTTCTATTGCTTCACTCCTGCTGTGTACTGGGTAAAAATACGATTTAGTATGTGTTGAAATTTTAGGTTTGGGAATGGAATCATAAATGCTGACTTCTCTAAGTGTGATCGCTTGTAGTGAAGTTAATGTATTCAGATCACATAGATCAGTGAATTTTAGACCTATAGAGTATACCTCTCTATGTGGTATGTTTTCTAACAATGTGCAGTTCTCTTGTGTATCAATAGTGTTTTTTATTTGTGAAAAGTGTTTATATAGAGTGATTTTTCTAACCAAAGCATTAATGTCCAGTATGGTGGAGAACAAATCAAAATTGGTGGAAGGTGCAAAAAGATAACCCTTTGTTTAATAAACTAATTTGAGAACTAGTGTGAAGTAGTACTAGACAAATTGATTACTGATCCTACTTCTTTTGTGTTGTCTTTTTTATTCTGCTTGGATAGCGTAGTGGTAAGTCCTTTTTTGGTGTACTACTAGTGATAGGTATTTGTACTAGTGTTGATAGTTTTGGTCTGCCTTCTGGGATATCATTACTAGCTATTTCTTCATTAGAAAGTATGTGCTTGTGTGTCTTCTGTAGTCCAGTGATCCCTCTGTGTTGTCTGTGTCAATACTTGAGAATGTGACTCGTTTGGCATTAGGTGTATGATTAAAAGTACCTTTTCTTTTGTTTTTGTTCTTGTTCCTTATTTTTGTGGTTGTTATGTTGAGAATGGCTCTATTGTCTATTTGGTCTATCTTTTTGCCATGAATATACGATGTCTAATTCGTAATCTTTTACATCCCTTTGGTACTTACTCACTTTTCTTTCTGATAGTGTGGAGTCTAATTGTTGCATGGTAGTGTCTAATTGTGTTTTGTAATCTATATATTTCTTTGTCTGTTCAAATGGTTTTAGTGACTCTACAATCTCCTCTATTTGTGCTAGTAAAGAATCCCTCTCTTCTTTTTTATGTTTTAACAGCTGCTTCATTAAGATGATGGAGCAGTTGGTCAAATTATTATTCCATTCATCCATGAAATCCTGGTTATTTAATGCAAAAGAGGGATACTTTTTCATCCTCAGTCCCCTAGGGACTTTTCTTTCATAATATAGAGTTCTAGGAACTCTATGTCCCACCAAAGGTTGCTTTCTTTGTATTTCTTATTTTCTAAATCCGAAAAGATATAGTTAAATCCCCCTCCAAAGGTTCATCTGTTCTAGTGGAGTTACCTTTAAGTGCTGTACTCATTATTAGCTTTCTTCTGTCTATATCTACTACTCCTGTGAGAATATTACTTTCAGCCATAATGGTAAGCAAATGGGTGTCTGTATGTATTGATATACTTGTGTATAAGTACGAATAATGGTATTATTGGGATAAGCCTGAAAAATTGTATTTAACAAGAAACTAGAAAGGCTAGAGATCCTGGAAAAGGGATCTTTGGATATAGTTTCTAGGTTGAAAGCTGGCTCACTATGTGTGAGAGTATATTCACAATGCAGGTGATAAACGATAATTGCTTAAAGATATTCAAATGCTTATATGTTTAGTTAATCAGGTATCTTAAATGCAGGTGTAAGTCCTGAGTGAGTGATCATACATGCAGGGTTACAAAATTGTAAAATTGCAAAATTACACCTTCATTAGTATAAAACTTATATAGTTAGAGGTAAAGGTGTGGATGATGAATTATATGATGGTTAAGACAATTGTTAACATAGGGATGTTGAAACTATGAAACTGGGCTTATTGGATGGTTAGTCAAAAGGACTGTTAGTACAGAACTACCATCAAATAGTCCCTCCCCTGCAATGACACCTGTAAAAAATGCAGTGTTTGAGAAACTTGTCAAATATAATACACGATCCTATCTGATAGATAATAGAACAATTCACTATCTGTTGGCAAAAAAACAAACAAATGAAGTGTAATTCTGATAAGAGTTCTGATCAGATACGTTCTGCCAAGTAGTTGTCAGTTCGTTTTTTTACTTTCCTTAGTTGATTTAACTCAATGGGTGGTGTTGGGCAATGTAAAAGCCCCAATTCAACAAGTGAGATGAATGGACCTATGCAAATCCGTATGCTGTGATAGCTGAATTAATATGGATTACAGATAGGTGTTCCTTATTATACACAGCAAGTTGTAAGTAACACTCTCATTAGGAAAGTCTCTTTAGATAGTAAAGTTCACCAGTATTGTGGCGTAATTATAGTGTACTATATGCCAAGTCAGGGGTACTCACTGATGACAGTCTCTGTCCCAGGCCGCTTATTTGTTTACCACCAAAAAAGAGAGAAATATAGAGGGAACCCGATTATGGAGCCTTAGTTCTTAGATATCCTTAACAGTTTGGGAGAGTACGAGTGTACCTGCGATCCAGAGTAGATCCTCCTGTATGATCCCAAGGTCGTCCGTTCTCCACAGCGTGTGTTGGCTTGTTCGCCCGCTCTTGGCATCTATGCGTGTCGGGTCTCGATGACCTCACTGAAAGGGGACTCTCCCTCACGTTGGCGTGCTGAGCGTGTCGCTCTGGTTCTTGCGTGGCTCTACGGGTCCCTGTGAGGTGGTAGAGTTGTAGTCCATGGAATGGTGGCAGTAAAGCGGAACAGAGAGTACTCCAAAAGATCTTGGTTAAGATGCAGTATACAGCTTCAAAAGACAAGACTCAGCTTACAGCCGATCCTCCTACCGCCCGGATGCATACGAATGAGGAAAAAGGAATGCTGAGACTTGAGGTAGATGAAATGAAGTTTTATTCAGGAGCAGGCTTATCATCAGACACTTGTAAGCTCCTATCTTACGCGTTTCGCGCATGGGCACATGCGCTTCATCAGAGATAATGGTCTCTGCTGGTCAGGATCCTTATAAAGGTGTGAGTGACCAATCAGGAGGGGTATCTTGTTAACCCTTTTTAATAGATGTGAGCTTTCACAGATTGGTTTTCTACTGACATCGTGCACCACCTGACCTAGTGGTCCTGAGCAGCAGAGTACTCTCTTAAACAGATGATATGTTAGGACAGATATTTAAATACAAAATACTTGTTAACAAACAATTTTCCAATAATTGACTTTGAAGTTGTTGCAATACTTTTTACATATGCTTTAAAAATACATATGCCTTAAAAATATGCCTCTTTCAACTCGGGCCCGAAAAGGGTCTTTCCCTTGAAAGGAATATTTAGTAATTTTGTTTTGGACGACACGTCGGCCGACCATGATTTGAGCCCGAGAGCTCTGCGCGCCAATGATGGCAAAACCAGAATTTTTCGCCGCTAACTTAGCTAATTGCAAAGCGGCATCTGTGATAAAAGAATTAGCCAGTTTTAGAGCATTAATTCTATCCATGACTTCGTCATAAGAAGTCTCCCTCTGGAGCGACTCCTCCAGCGCCTCAAACCAAAAAGCCGATGCAGTAGTTACAGGAATAATGCAGGCAATAGGTTGGAGAAGGAAACCTTGTTGAACAAATATTTTCTTTAGTAAACCTTCTAATTTTTTATCCATAGGATCTTTGAAAACACAACTGTCTTCAATTGGTATGGTTGTGCGCTGGCTAGTGTTGAACTGCCCCCTCTACCTTAGGGACCCGTCTGCCACGTGTCCCGCCTGGGATCAGTTATGGGGAACATTTTCTTAAAGATAGGGGGGGGGAACAAAAGGTACACACTGGTCTCTCCCACTCCCTAGTCACAATATCCGCCACCCTCTTCGGGATCGGAAACGCATCAGTGTATACAGGGACTCTAGATGTTTGTCCATTTTACACAATTTCTCTGGGACCACCATGGGGTCGCAATCATCCAGCGTGGCTAATACCTCCTTAAGCAGCACGCGGAGGTGTTCCAGCTTAAATTTAAATGCTAAGGACCTGATTCTGCCCGCTGAGAAACCTTTCCTGTGTCAGAAATTTCTCCCTTGGACAGCACATCCCTCACCGCCACTTGAGAGTGTTGTGAGGGTACAACAGATAAACCCTCCATAGCTTCTGATTGCTCATCCTCTGTTCTTAAAACCGAGCTATCACGCTTTTTAGGAAAAACTGGTAGTTTGGATAGAAATGCCGCAAGGGAATTATCCATGACTGCTGCTAATTGTTGTAATGTAATAGGGGCCAATACGCTAGAGGTACTAGGCATCGCTTGCGCAGGCGTAACTGGTGTCGACACATGGGGAGAGGAAGGTGGGCTATCCTCGTTACCTTCTGTCAAAGAATCATCTTGGGCTACATTTTTAAGTGACACAACATGATCTTTAAAATGCATAGATACATTAGCACACTTAAAACACAAATGTAAAGGGGGTTCCACCATGGCTACTAAACACATAGAGCAACGTCTATCTGTAGGCTCAGACATGTTAAACAGACTTAGACAGCACTCAAATACTGAAATATACAATTTGAGAAAAAACGGTACTAGGCCTTTAAATAATAAAAAGCGCACACTTTTTTACTAAATCTTAAAAAATGATCCAATCTTTCTGAAATTTACCACACGATCTTAATGCTTTGGAATGATTTGCACAGCGAATTTCAAGTCAATTAACCCCTTAATGCGCCGAACCGGAGCAACCTAAAGCTGACAACCGGTTAGCAAACTACAGCACCGTGCCACAGCAATCTGCTGTGGCCCTACCTGCCCCTGGGGATTAGTTTGATGGAAAATAAGCCTCTATGAAGTCCTCAAGTAGTCTTTGGACCCTCCACGTGAAGCTGCATGAAGCTGTCTGCAATATCAACTGCGCAACTGAGGCGCGAAATTTAGGCCCCCTCCCTCTCCACTCCGGAGTTGTGGGGCCTTCAAAACCCTAAATAGGTGTCTAAAAATATGCCATGTGGAACAAAACCCCATAAAACACTCAAAAGGTAATAAAAAACATGTATAATGATTATATTTTCTCTATAAAATAATCGATTGCCCTTTAACAGTATCCATCAGTCTTTGAGCCCTGTTAATTAAGCCTTCCTTCCATACTGAGTCTCAGAATATGGCTTACCTTTCCCATATGGGGATTCTTGTCAGTCTTCTAGCATTACTAAGTCTTGACTAGAAAAAGATGACTGAACATACCTTATAGCAGTTAAGCCTGCAAACTGTTCCCCACAACTGAAGTTTTCTGGTACTCCTCAGTCCTGTGTGGGAACAGCAGTGGATTTTAGTTACAACATGCTAAAATCATTTTCCTCTCAGCAGAATTCTTCATCACTTTCTGCCAGAGAGTAAATAGTACAAACCGGCACTATTTAAAAATAACAAACTTTTGATTGAAGATATAAAAACTACAAATCTAACTGGGGGGCGGAGCCAGAGGGGGAGCTATATGGACAGCTCTGCTGTGTGCTCTCTTTGCCACTTCCTGTAGGGAATGAGAATATCCCACAAGTAAGGATGAATCCGTGGACTGGATACACCTTGCAAGAAAAAAAAAAAATCTATCTAAACACAGTTTCTATTTGATACGTTATAATCCAAAGGTTATTTATCCTGAAATATAGATTAGTTTTTAATTATATAGCAAGATGCTGTATATTCATGGCTGTAATGTAATGTTTTGTTAATTAATTCCATTAATCCATTCACATGGAAATCCATTTTGGACAATTTTTCAATATTGAAGATATTATCACATTATTGGTTTTGTAGTTCTCTAAACCGTGAATTTGTGTCTGCAGTAATAACATGCCCCTTCTTCACAGCAAAATGTTATAAAATGAACATACAGAGTTGATAAATAGACCCTTAAAAGAAAAATAATCAGGAAAGATAATGTTTGGGTTTCAGAGAGAACATACAATTTTCAGATTTACTTCATTCTCTTGGAATGCTTTGTTGAAGGACAGCAATGCTCTATTTTGGGCCTATCTGAATACAATGGGTGAGACAGTGAGAAGCAGCTAGCTCACAGTAGTGCATTGCATCTGAGTGAGCCTACCTATGCAGGATTTTCAACAATGGATACCAAGAGAACAATGCAAATTAGAGAAGTAAAGTCAATAAGAAAATTGTTACAAATTGCATGTTCTTTCCGAATCATGAAAGTTTAATTTTGACTTTACTTTCCTTTAATGCCATTTGTCCCCTGCAAATCTATGGACACAAAATCAACCCATATAAAGTTTTAAGAAGCTCACTGAATAGAAGATTGTTTGGAGCGGAATAGATCTGCACAAGGACCCAAGTGTGAGGAGGAAGGGTCAAACATTAAAAATGAAAAATAATGTTATTGTTTTAGTTAAAAAAAGCTATTTCTATTGTTTTATTAATGTAATAATTTTTCTCCTTTTAAAAAAAAAAAAAATACAGGTGAAAAGTTGATCAAATATTAATGATTAACCAATCACCTCCAAATAATTTCATTTATTTTAATGATTTATCTATCTATCCATAGCTAATGATATATAACCACATTAGTAATGGTCTGAGATAACTGGAAAAAAAACATAATTTATGTAAAGAACTTAACTGATAAATTCATTTCTTTCATATTGGCAAGAGTCCATGAGCTAGTGACGTATGGGATATACATTCCTACCAGGAGGGGCAAAGTTTCCCAAACCTTAAAATGCCTATAAATACACCCCTCTCACCACAACCCACAATTCAGTTTAACGAATAGCCAAGAGTGGGGGGTGATAAGAAAGGAGCAAAAGCATAAAAAATAAGGAATTGGAATAATTGTGCTTTATACAAAAAAATCATAACCACCACAAAAAGGGTGGGCCTCATGGACTCTTGCTAATATGAAAGAAATGAATTTATCAGGTAAGTTCTTACATAAATTATGTTTTCATGTAATTAGCAAGAGTCCATGAGCTAGTGACGTATGGGATAGCAGATACCCCAAGATGTGGAACTTCCACGCAAAGAGTCACTAGAGAGGGAGGGATAAAATAAAGACAGCCAATTCTGCTGAAAAACTAATCCACAACCCAAATCAAAAGTTTCAATTTTATAATGAAAAAAACTGAAGTTATAAGCAGAAGAATCAAACTGAAACAGCTGCCTGAAGTACTATTCTACCAAAAACTGCTTCTGAAGAAGAGAAAACATCAAAATGGTAGAATTTAGTAAAAGTATGCAAAGAAGACCAAGTCGTTGCTTTGCAAATCTGATCAACAGAAGCTTCATTCTTAAAAGTCCAGGAAGTAGAAACTGACCTAGTAGAATGAGCCGTAATCCTCTGAGGCGGGGATTAACCCGACTCCAAATAAGCAAGATGAATCAAAAAGCTTTAACCAAGGTGCCAAAGAAATGGCAGAAGCCTTCTGACCTTTCCTAAAACCAGAAAAGATAACAAATAGACTAGAAGTCTTTCTGAAATCTGAATAACTTCAACATAATTTCAAAACTCTTACCACATCCAAAGAATGTAAGAATCTCTCCAAAGAATTCTTAGTATTAGGACACAAGGAAGGGACAATAATTCCTCTACTAATGTTGTTAAAATTCACAACTTTAGGTAAAAATTGAAAAGAAGACAGCAAATCCACCTTATCCTGATGAAAAATCAGAAAAAGGAGACTCACAAGAAAGAGCAGATAATTCAAAAACTGTTCTAGCTGAAGAGATGTCTAAAGGAACAATACTTTCCATGAAAGTAATTTAAATGTCCAAAGCATATGCTCAAACGGAAGAGCCTGTAAAGCCCTCAGAACCAAATTAAGACTCCAAGGAGGAGAAATTGACTTAAATGACAGACTTGATAGGAACCAAAGCCTGAACAAAACAATGAATAACAGAAAGATTAGCAAATTTTTCTATGAAAACAGCACAGAAAAAACAGAAATTTGTCCTTGCAAGGGACTTGCAGACAAAAACCCTTATCTAAACCATCCTGAAGAAAACTATAAAATCCTAGGAATTCTAAAGAATGCCAAGAGAATTTATGAAAAGAGCATCAAGAGATGTAAATCCTTCAAACTCGATAATAAATCTTACTAGACACAGATTTACGAGCCCTGCAACATAGTATTAATCACTAAGTCAAAGAACTTCTATGACTAAGTACTAAGCGTTAAAACTCCATACCATCAAATTAATTAATTTGAGTTCCTGATGGAAAAAATGAATGTTAAGATATAAGGTCTGGCCTTAATGGAAGTGACCAAGATTGGCAACTGGACATCCGAACAAGAACCATATACCAAACATGTGCGGCCATGCTGGAGCCACCAGCAACACAAAAGATTGCTCCCTGATGATTTGAAAATCACTCTAAAAAGAAGAACCAGAGGCGAAAAAATATAGGCAGATTGATAACTCCAAGGAAGTGTCAATGCATACACTGCTTCCCGCCAGAGGATCCCCGGACCTGAATAGGCCCCCTGGGAAGTTCCTTGTTTAGATGAGATGCCATCAGATCTGTTTCTGGAAGCCCACACATCTGAATAATTTGAAAAAACACATCTAGGTAAAGACCATTCTCCCGGATATAAAGCTTGATTGACAGAGATAATCCATTTCCAATTGTCTATACCTGGGAAATGGACCGCAGAAATTAGACAGGAGCTGGATTTAGTCCAAGCAAGTATCCGAGATACTTCTTTCACAGCCTAAGGACTGAGAGTCCCACCCTGATGATTGACATACGCCACAGTTGTGACATTGTCTGTCTGAAAAACAATAAACGACTCTTTCTTCAAAAAGAAGCCAAAACTGAAGAACTCTGAAAAATGCACAGAGTTCCAAAATATCGATTGGTAATCTCGCCTCCTGAGATTTCCAAACCCCTTGTGCTGACAGAGATCCCCAGACAGCCTTCCAACCTAAAAGACTCGCATCTGTAGTGATCATGGTCCAGGTTGAATGAAACAAAGAGACCCGTAGAACTATATGATGGTGATCTAACAACCAAATCAAAGATAGTTGAACATTGGGATTCAAAGATATAAAAAGTGATATCCTAGAATCCCTGCACCATTAATTCAGTATAAAAAAACTGGAAAGGTGTCTTATGAAAATGAGCAAAGGAATCGAATCCAATGCTGCAGCCATAATACCCAAAAACTTCCATGCATATATAGCAACTGAAGGAAATAATAGAGACTGAAGGTTCCGACAAACGGAACCCAATAAAATTGTCACTTGTCTGCTAGAGACAAAGACATTGACACAATCTATCTGGAAACCTAAAAAAGGTGACCCTTGTCTGAGGAATCAAAGAGCTTTTGATAAAAAGATCCTCTAACCATGTCTTGAAGAAACAACAAAAGTTGAATCGTATGAGATTCCACAGAACGAAAAGACTGAGCCAGTACCACGAGACCGTCCAAATAAGGAAACACTGAGAACCTTGAAAAGATTCTTAGAGTTGTCTCTAGACCAAAAAGAAAAGCGACAAATTGGTAATGCTTGTCAAAAAAAGAGAATCTCAGAAAATGAAAATAATCTGAATGAAAACAGAAAATGAAGGATATGCATCTATTGTATCTATTGTGAACAAATAATGCCATTACTGACCAAAAAGGCAGAATAGACCATATAAACTGCAGTCTAAAAGATGGTATACTTATACGACAATTCAAAAAGATTTTCTATCTTTGAAATAATGAATAGTTTTGAATAAAACCCCCCAATCCTGTTTCTAACAAGGAACTGGTATAAATACCACAGAAAACTCCAGGTCTGAGCAGCGCCTTGAGCCCCAACGGGTGACCAGCCGCGCTTCACAAGTACCCAATACATATAGGACTGAAACACACTTTAGGAAAGTGGGAGCCTTACTGGAATAGCTGGAATATGTTAGAGAGAGAAAAAAATACTTCTCACAGACGGTTTTACTCTGAATCCTATTCTGTATCCAAATCTAAGAAGTTTGGACCGAATTGAACAAAACAAATTTATTAAAAAAAACATAATTTATGTAAGAACTTACCTGATAAATTCATTTCTTTCATATTAGCAAGAGTCCATGAGCTAGTGACGTATGGGATATACATTCCTACCAGGAGGGCAAAGTTTCCCAAACCTCAAAATGCCTATAAATACACCCCTCACCACACCCACAATTCAGTTTAACGAATAGCCAAGAAGTGGGGTGATAAAAAAGTGCGAAAGCATATAAAATAAGGAATTGGAATAATTGTGCTTTATACAAAATCATAACCACCACAAAAAAAGGGCGGGCCTCATGGACTCTTGCTAATATGAAAGAAATGAATTTATTCAGGTAAGTTCTTACATAAATTATGTTTTCTTTCATGTAATTAGCAAGAGTCCATGAGCTAGTGACGTATGGGATAATGACTACCCAAGATGTGGATCTTTCCACACAAGAGTCACTAGAGAGGGAGGGACAAAATAAAGACAGCCAATTCCTGCTGAAAATGATCCACACCCAAAATAAAGTTTAATGAAAAACATAAGCAGAAGATTCAAACTGAAACCGCTGCCTGAATACTTTTCTACCAAAAACTGCTTCAGAAGAAGAAAATACATCAAAATGTAGAATTTAGTAAAAGTATGCAAAGAGGACCAAGTTGCTGCTTTGCAAATCTGATCAACCGAAGCTTCATTCCTAAACGCCCAGGAAGTAGAAACTGACCTAGTAGAATGAGCTGTATTCTCTGAGGCGGAGTTTTACCCGACTCAACATAGGCAAGATGAATTAAAGATTTCAACCAAGATGCCAAAGAAATGGCAGAAGCTTTCTGGCCTTTTCTAGAACCGGAAAAGATAACAAATAGACTAGAAGTCTTTCGGAAAGATTTAGTAGCTTCAAACATAATATTTCAAAGCTCTAACAACATCCAAAGAATGCAAACGATTTCTCCTTAGAATTCTTAGGATTAGGACATAATGAAGGAACCACAATTTTCTCTACTAATGTTGTTGGAATCACAACTTTAGGTAAAAATTCAAAAGAAGTTCGCAAACACCGCCTTATCCTGATGAAAAATCAGAAAAGGAGACTCACAAGAAAGAGCAGATAATTCAGAAACTCTTCTGGCAGAAGAGATGGCCAAAAGGAACAAAACTTTCCAAGAAAGTAATTTAATGTCCAATGAATGCATAGGTTCAAACGGAGGAGCTTGAAGAGCTCCCAGAACCAAATTCAAACTCCAAGGAGGATGACAGGTTTTATACGAACCAAAGCTTGTACAAAACAATGAATATCAGGAAGAATAGCAATCTTTCTGTGAAAAAGAAACAGAAAGAGCAGAGATTTGTCCTTTCAAGGGAACTTGCGGACAAACCCTTATCTAAACCATCCTGAAGAAAACTGTAAAATTCTCGGTATTCTAAAAGAATGCCAAGAAAAATGATGAGAAAGACACCAAGAAATATAAGTCTTCCAGACTCTATAATATATCTCTCTAGATACAGATTTACGAGCCTGTACATAGTATTAATCACAGAGTCAGAGAAACCTCTTTGACCAAGAATCAAGCGTTCAATCTCCATACCTTTAAATTTAAGGATTTCAGATCCTGATGGAAAAAAAGGACCTTGTGACAGAAGGTCTGGTCTTAACGGAAGAGTCCACGGTATGGCAAGAGGCCATCCGGACGAGATCCGCATACCAAAACCTGTGAGGCCCATGCCGGAGCTACCAGCAGAACAAACGAGCATTCCCTTCAGAATCTTGGAGATTACTCTTGGAAGAAGAACTAGAGGCGGAAAGATATAGGCAGGATGATACTTCCAAGGAAGTGATAATGCATCCACTGCCTCCCGCCTGAGGATCCCGGGATCTGGACAGATACCTGGGAAGTTTCTTGTTTAGATGGGATGCCATCAGATCTATTTCTGGAAGTTCCCACATTTGAACAATCTGAAGAAATACCTCCTGGGTGAAGAGACCATTCGCCCGGGGATGCAACGTTTGGCGACTGAGATAATCCGCTTCCCAATTGTCTATACCTGGGATATGAACCGCAAGAGATTAGACAGGAGCTGGATTCCGCCCAAACCAAAATTCGAGATACTTCTTTCATAGCCAGAGGACTGTGAGTCCCTCCTTGATGATTGATGTATGCCACAGTTGTGACATTGTCTGTCTGAAAACAAATGAACGATTCTCTCTTCAGAAGAGGCCAAAACTGAAGAGCTCTGAAAAATTGCACGGAGTTCCAAAATATTGATCGGTAATCTCACCTCCTGAGATTCCCAAACTCCTTGTGCCGTCAGAGATCCCCACACAGCTCCCCAACCTGTGAGACTTGCATCTGTTGAAATTACAGTCCAGGTCGGAAGCACAAAAGAAGCCCCCTGAATTAAACGATGGTGATCTGTCCACCATGTTAGAGAGTGTCGAACAATCGGTTTTAAAGATATTAATTGAGATATCTTTGTGTAATCCTTGCACCATTGATTCAGCATACAGAGCTGAAGAGGTCGCATGTGAAAACGAGCAAAGGGGATCGCGTCCGATATGTGAAAACGAGCAAAGGGGATCGCGTCCGATGCAGCAGTCATAAGACCTAGAATTTCCATGCATAAGGCTACCGAAGGGAATGATTGTGACTGAAGGTTTCGACAAGCTGCAATCAATTTTAGACGTCTCTTGTCTGTTAAAGACAGAGTCATGGACACTGAATCCATCTGGAAACCCAGAAAGGTTACCCTTGTCTGAGGAATCAATGAACTTTTTGGTAAATTGATCCTCCAACCATGATCTTGAAGAAACAACACAAGTCGATTCGTATGAGATTCTGCTAAATGTAAAGACTGAGCAAGTACCAAGATATCGTCCAAATAAGGAAATACCACAATACCCTGTTCTCTGATTACAGACAGAAGGGCACGAGAACCTTTGTAAAAATTCTTGGAGCTGTAGCTAGGCCAAACGGCAGAGCCACAAACTGGTAATGCTTGTCCAGAAAAGAGAATCTCAGGAACTGATAATGATCTGGATGAATCGGAATATGCAGATATGCATCCTGTAAATCTATCGTGGACATATAATTCCCTTGCTGAACAAAAGGCCAAGATAGTCCTTACAGTTACCATCTTGAACGTTGGTATCCTTACATAACGATTCAATATTTTTAGATCCAGAACTGGTCTGAAGGAATTCTCCTTCTTTGGTACAATGAAGAGATTTGAATAAAACCCCATCCCCTGTTCCGGGAACTGGAACTGGCATAATTACTCCAGTCAACTCTAGATCTGAAACACAATTCAGAAAATGCTTGAGCTTTTACTGGATTTACTGGACACGGGAAAGAAAAAAATCTCTTTGCAGGAGGTCTCATCTTGAAACCAATTCTGTACCCTTCTGAAACAATGTTCTGAATCCAAAGATTGTGAACAGAATTGATCCAAATTTCCTTGAAAAAACGTAACCTGCCCCCTACCAGCTGAGCTGGAATGAGGGCCGCACCTTCACGTGGACTTAGAAGCAGGCTTTGCCTTTCTAGCTGGCTTGGATTTATTCCAGACTGGAGATGGTTTCCAAACTGAAACTGCTCTGAGGATGAAGGATCAGGCTTTTGTTCTTTGTTGAAACGAAAGGAACGAAAACGATTATTAGCCCTGTTTTTACCCTTAGATTTTTTATCCTGTGGTAAAAAAGTTCCTTTCCACCAGTAACAGTTGAAATAATAGAATCCAACTGAGAACCAAATAATTTGTTACCCTGGAAAGAAATAGAAAGTAGAGTTGATTTAGAAGCCATATCAGCATTCCAAGTTTTTAAGCCATAAAGCTCTTCTAGCTAAAATAGCTAGAGACATAAACCTGATATCAACTCTGATAATATCAAAAATGGCATCACAGATAAAATTATTAGCATGCTGAAGAAGAATAAATAATATCATGAGAATCATGATGTGTTACTTGTTGCGCTAAAGGTTTCCAACCAAAAAGTTGAAGCAGCAGCAACATCAGCCAAAGATATAGCAGGTCTAAGAAGATTACCTGAACACAGATAACTTTTCTTAGAAAGGATTCAATTTTCCTATCTAAAGGATCCTTAAAACGAAGTACCATCTGACGTAGGAATAGTAGTACGTTTAGCAAGGGTAGAAATAGCCCCATCAACTTTAGGGATTTTGTCCCAAAATTCTAATCTGTCAGAAGGCACAGGATATAATTGCTTAAAACGTTTAGAAGGAGTAAATGAATTACCCAATTATATCCCATTCTTTGGAAATTACTGCAGAAATAGCATTAGGAACAGGAAAAACTTCTGGAATAACCACAGGAGCTTTAAATACCTTATCCAAACGTTTAGAATTAGTATCAAGAGGACCAGAATCCTCTATTTCTAAAGCAATTAGTACTTCTTTAAGTAAAGATCGAATAAATTCCATTTTAAATAAATATGAAGGATTATCAGCATCAACCTCTGAGACAGAATCCTCTGAACCAGAAGAGTCATCAGAATCAGAATGATGATGTTCATTTAAAAATTCATCTGTAGGGAGAGAAGTTTTAAAAGATTTTTTACGTTTACTAGAAGGAGAAATAACAGACATAGCCTTCTTTATGGATTCAGAAACAAAATCTCTTATGTTATCAGGAACATTCTGCACCTTAGATGTTGAAGGAACTGCAACAAGCAATGGTACTTTACTAAAGGAAATATTATCTGCTTTAACAATGTTTGTCATGACAATCAATACAAACAACAGCTGGAGGAATAGCTACCAAAAGTTTACAGCAGATACACTTAGCTTTGGTAGATCCCAGCACTAGACAGCGATTTTCCTGTAATATCTTCTGACTCAGATGCAACGTGAGACATCTTGCAATATGTAAGAGAAAAAACAACATATATAAAGCAAAATTGATCAAATTCCTAAATTACAGTTTCAGGAATGGAAAAAATGCCAAAGAACAAGCTTCTAGCAACCAGAAGCAATGAAAAATGAGACTTAAATAATGTGGAGACAAGAGCGACGCCCATATTTTTTAGCGCCAAATAAGACGCCCACATTATTTGGCGCCTAAATGCTTTTTGGCGCCAAAAATGACGCCACATCCGGAACGCTGACATTTTTGGCGCAAAATAACGTCAAAAAATGACGCAACTTCCGGCGACACGTATGACGCCGGAAACGGAAAAGAATTTTTGCGCCAAAAAAGTCCGCGACCAAGAATGACGCAATAAAATGAAGCATTTCAGCCCCCGCGAGCCTAACAGCCCACAGGGAAAAAAGTCAAATTTTTGAAGGTAAGAAAAAATGATTAAATCAAATGCATTATCCCAAATATGAAACTGACTGTCTGAAAATAAGGAAAGTTGAATATTCTGAGTCAAGGCAAATAAATGTTTGAATACATATATTTAGAACTTTATAAACAAAGTGCCCAACCATAGCTTAGAGTGTCACAGAAAATAAGATTTACTTACCCCAGGACACTCATCTACATGTTTTTAGAAAGCCAAACCAGTACTGAAACGAGAATCAGCAGAGGTAATGGTATATATAAGAGTATATCGTCGATCTGAAAAGGGAGGTAAGAGATGAATCTCTACGACCGATAACAGAGAACCTATGAAATAGACCCCGTAGAATGAGATCACTGCATTCAAATAGGCAATACTCTCTTCACATCCCTCTGACATTCACTGCACGCTGAGAGGAAAACCGGGCTCCAACTTGCTGCGGAGCGCATATCAACGTAGAATCTAGCACAAACTTACTTCACCACCTCCATCGGAGGCAAAGTTTGTAAAACTGAATTGTGGGTGTGGTGAGGGGTGTATTTATAGGCATTTTGAGGTTTGGGAAACTTTGCCCCTCCTGGTAGGAATGTATATCCCATACGTCACTAGCTCATGGACTCTTGCTAATTACATGAAAGAAATCTTAACCTGCCCCTTACCAGCTAAGCTGGAATAAGAACTGCACCTAAATGCAAATTTGGGGAGCTGACTTTGATTTTTAAAATGGCTTAAATTGAATG
This sequence comes from Bombina bombina, assembly GCF_027579735.1. Lineage (NCBI taxonomy): Eukaryota > Metazoa > Chordata > Amphibia > Anura > Bombinatoridae > Bombina > Bombina bombina. Next base: position 828,222,048 of record NC_069502.1, read on the forward strand.
AAGAAAACTTCCAATTATAAACATGTTACTTGTGGAAGAATTTAGAATTCCGTTCCTTAGTAAGAAAAAAAGCTTAATATTTAGCCTTAGAACTCAATCTTGCAGCCCAGAGTAACAGTTGAAGAATTGAATCCAATTGTGAACCAAATAATTGATTACCTTGGAAAAAAAAGAAATATGGAATTTAGAAATCCAATTAGCATTCCAAGATTGAAATCATAAAGTTCTTCTAGCTAAAATAGCTAGCTAAAATAAAGACATAGATTAAACCTCATTTGCGAAAATATAAAAAAAATGACGACACAAATGAAATTATTAGCATGTTGATCAACTTAACAATGCTAAACAAATCATAATCCGATACTTGTTGCACTAAAGTATCCAACCAGAAAGCTGAAGCAGTTGCAACATCAGCCAAATGGGAAAAAATGCAAAACAAACAAGCCTCTAGCAACCAGAAGCAACAAAAAGTGAGACTGAAATAATGTGAAAAAAATGGCGCCAAGTAAGACACCCACATTATTTGGTGCCAAGTATGACGCCCCATATTTTTTGGCGCCAAAAATGACGCCCACATTTTTTGGCGCAAAAAAAACGTCTGTAACACACATGCGTCAAAAAATGACTCAACCATGTGTAAACTTCCGGCGTCAACTATGGCGCCGGAAAATGACGAAATTTTGCGCCAAAAAAGTTCGCGCCAAGAATGACGCAATAAATTGAAGCATTTTCTGCCCCTGCGAGCCTAACAGCCCGCAAGGAAAAAAGTAAATTTGAAAATTTTTGAAGGTAAGAAAAAATATTTATTCATATGCATTTCCCAAAATAATGAAACTGACAGTCTGAAAGAAGGAATACTGATTAACCTGAATCATGGCAAATATAAGTTTAAAACATATATTTAGAACTTTACATATAAAGTGCCCAACCATAGCTTTGAGTGTCATAAATAGAAATAAGATTTACTTATCCCAAGACACTCATCTACATATAGTAGATAGCCAAACCAGTACTGAAACGAGAATCAGTAGAGGTAATGGTATATAAGAGTATATTGTCGATCTGAAAAGGGAGGTAGGAGAAGAAATCTCTACGACCAATAACAGAGAACCTATGAAATAGATCCCCTAGAGGAAGACCATTGTATTCAAATAGGCAATACTCTCTTCACATCCCTCTGACATTCACTGCACTCTGAGAGGAAAACCGGGGCTTCAGCCTGCTGCGAAGCGCATATCAACGTAGAATCTAGCACAAACTTACTTCACCACCTCCATGGGAGGCAAAGTTTGTAAAACTGAATTGTGGTGTGGTGAGGGGTGTATTTATAGGCCATTTTAAGGTTTGGGAAACTTTGCCCCTCCTGGTAGGAATGTATATCCCATACGTCACTAGCTCATGGACTCTTGCTAATTACATGAAAGAAACATAATTTATGCTTACCTGATAAATTTATTTCCGGATATGGTGAGTCCATGGAATCGTCAATTACTAGTGGGAATATCACTCCTGGCCAGCAGGAGGAGGCAAAGAGCACCACAGCAAAGCTGCTATATGTCACTTCCCTTACCCATAACCCCCAGTCATTAAGCCGAAGGGAAATGGAAAAAGAAGATAACACAACGGTGTAGAGGTGCCTGAGATTTTAGCTAAAAATAACAGTCTTAAAATAAAGGGTGGGCCGTGGACTCACCATATCCGGAAATAAATACATTTATCAGGTAAGCATAAATTATGTTTTCTTTCCTAAGATATGGTGAGTCCACGGAATCATCAATTACTAGTGGGAACCATACCCAAGCTAGAGGACACAGATGATTAGGAGGGACAAGACAGGTAATCTAAACAGAAGGCACAAAACTCACAAATAAATGCAGCGGCACCACTTCTCATCTTCCAAGAATTCTTTTATTTCCACATAATGGGAGCAGGTTCAGCAAGAACAACGTTTCGGGTTATACACCCTTAGTCATGTTCATACGTATGAACATGACTAAGGGTGTATAACCCGAAACATTGTTCTTGCTGAACCTGCTCCCATTATGTGGAAATAAAAGAATTCTTGGAAGATGAGAAGTGGTGCCGCTGCATTTAATTTGTGAGTTTTGAATCTTTGGATTGTTGCAGTGATCCTATGTCAGTGTGCACACACCTGAGGGTTTAGAGTGCTGGATATTGAACTGTGTTTGTCTAAACAGAAGGCACCACAGCTTGAAGAACCCTTCTTCCCAAAAGAAGCCTCAGATGAGGCAAAAGAATCAAACAAAGAATTTAGAAATAATATGCAAAGATGACCAAGTTGCAACCCTGCAAATCTGTTCCACAGAAGCTTCATTCTTGAAGGCCCAGATAGAAGAGACAGCCCTAATGAAATGAGCTGTGAATTCCCAAGGAGCTTGCTGTCCAGCAGTCTCAAGAACAAATGGAAAACACTCTTCAGCCAAAGGAAAGCAAAGTAGCCGAAGTTTTCTGACCCTTGCGTTTCCCAGAAAACAAACATAGAAGGTAGAGGACTGACAACAGTCCTTAGTCGCTTGCAGAAAGAATTTCAGCACACGAACAACATCTAGGTTATAAACAAAAGAAGGAACAACTATTTCCTGATTATATTCTTCTTTTTTTTTTTATTCTTTTTATTAGATAGAAGAAGCACATACAGGCATACAGATAGCAGAGACTTGTGTTCTCTACTTCAACAGTACGAGTTATGATATAAATACATAGGAAACAATTTTAGTACATCAGCCAGTTATACAGTCTCTGAAGCAATTCAGTAAGGAATATGCATGTTCATAAACATTGAGAAAAATAATAGTACGTATGTCAATTAGGTCATGTGACTTCCATCATTTTCAATTTTTTTTTAAACATTTATACAAACAGTAATAAAACAAAATTAGTAAAACATGTATTTGGCTATTCTCGTACCTTGTTACTGGCCCATCTCCCCTACCAGGAAACACACAAATACGGTTAAATTATGTTACTCCACTCGCCTCTGAGCGTCGCCTCAATAAACACCTCATGATTTAAAAAGGGTCTCAGCACCTGTTTTTGCTGATTACGAGGGAGGCTCAGTACGTAACTCTACCATTTGCGTAGAAAGTGTCTTAGCCTACGTTTGGTGTCTAACGTAGTAACAAATTGCTCTATATACATGTGCCGCAGCATCTTACTTTGGAATTGAGTCAATGTGGGTGTGTTTTTGGAAGTCCACTGAGCTAATATGCATTGTCGAGCCAATAGGGTGCTAAGGGTAAGCATGGAGTGCAGTGATTTGTTTTGTACTTCCCACGAGAAAAATTGATTTACATAAGGGCAGTCAACAAAGTAATGTTTAAGTGTAGGCTCTGATAACGATCATTTAAGACATTAGTTTGGCAGGTCTTTGTTCCAATGAAATCTACGCGCAGGTGTGATGTAGTCCCTGTTTAGCATCCTAACCTGCATTTCCCTAATATTTACTGCTAAGCTAGCTGTCTTTGTTTTTTCCAGGCTGGCAAGTATATCTGCAAGGGATATGTCCCCTAGCTCTTCTTTTTGTAATTTGGTAAGAAGCATGTATGAGCAGACGGCGGTATATAGGTGAAATGGAGAAATTGCCCAATTGGAATGCAACATGAACATGAGCCCAGGGAGAGGAGTGCCAAAAATCTTCATGGCGTGACATCAGTGTGTTAGTATAATGTCGGGCCTGGAGGTATGCATAAAAGTGTGAATTTGGTAAGTGGTATTGGTTCTTAAGACTCTGATAAGTCCTGACCGTGTGCGACAAGGGGTCCAAGAAGCCACCCACAGATGTAAGACCCTGAAGTTTCCATACATAGAAGGGGGCTGTTTCGTTCCCCACTGGGAAGTCCACATTCCCCATGAGCGGAATATATTTAGGGGTGGGGGATCTGTTCCCCAGGTATTTAAATGCTAGTCTCCATGCTCTCAAGGCATCTCTGTACATAAAGTTATTCTTAATGTCAACAGGCATGTTTTTAAAGGGCATATAAGGTAGGAAGGCTAAAGAGTGTGGGGCAATAATTGCAGCTTCCAGAGACGGTTCCTGGAAGTGTGTGGTTGCAAGCTGCCAGTCCATTACCAGCCTGAGTAGTGCTGCCCAGTTGTAGAACTTAAGATTGGGAAGCGCAAGGCCCCCATTAAGAAATGGTTGCTGTAAGGTTGCAGCTGTTATGCGTGGTTTTCTACCTCCCCAAATGAAGGTTTGAATAGCTTTATTTAGATTGGTCAAGTCAGCTTTAGTAAGCAAAAAGGGTAACATTAAGAGCGGGTAGAGGAGCTTAGGCAAGATGTCATTTTAAACAGATTTACCCTACCCGTAAGACCCAAGGGTAGTTTGGCCCATGCCTTTAGTTGGAGGTGCAACTGTGTATATTGTTTGGTAATATTCAGGTCATATAATTTTTGTGGGTTCCTATGTAGGGCGATACCTAGATATGTGAGTGTATGCGGTTGTATAGTAAAGGGGTAGCTGTCCTTCTCTACGGTGTGATCAGTGAGCCACAATATCTCAGATTTAGTCATGTTTATTTTATACCCCGAGAAGTCCCCGAAGGTTTGTAAGACATCAATAATTCTAGGGACATACCTGGATGGATTGCTCACAAAGAGCAGCATGTCATCCATGTATAATGCCATGTAGAGAGTAGTATTCCCAATATTAATACACAGGAAAGTTTGTTTCAGTTTCAGGGCAAGTGGCTCTAAGGCTAAGTCGAATAATAGGGGGGAAAGTGGGCACCCCTGGCGTGTACCTCTTTCCAGAGTAAAGTTTGGGGAGTTAAAGCCATTGGCCAGGATACTCGCAGTGGGGGTGGAGTAGAGTTTACAGATAAAATCGAGAAAGTGGCCTTCAAAATGAAAGTGTTGAAGGGTATTGAAAAGATGTGGCCACTCAACTCTATCGAAGGCCTTCTCTGCGTCTAAGGACAGCAGGAAGGCCTCCTGTACTCCATTTTTGAGTTTGCAAGGGGGCCTAGTCCAGAAGTGGTTAAGGGTATGAAGCACCCTTCTCAGGTTGACCACAGAGGATCTGCCTTGTACGAAACCTGATTGATCTGGGTGGACCAATAAGGGAAGGATGCCCTTTAGTCGGTTGGCCAGAATTTTCATCAGTATTTTGTAGTCCGTGTTTAACAAGGATATGCGATAGTATGCTTCAGGAAGGGTGTGGTCTTTACCAGGTTTTGAGATCAGAGTGATATGGGCAGTTGTGAAAGATCTCGATGGTTGCCCTTCTCAGGTGAACATATCATTATATAGATTGAATAAGGTTGGTGATACTTGGGCTATTAATATTCGATAAAACTCGATAGGGAGTCCATCTGGACCCGCTACTTTTCCCAGGGACAGGGACTTAATAGTATATCAGAGAGTAGGTTGAACACCCTAAGTTCAAATCTTACCTTATAGCGAAGAATACGTTTGTTAGTCAGGTCCTCTGTAGGCCATGTTCTATCCAGTGTGGGGTGCGGGGTTAAGTTAAAATCTCCCCCCATGATAATTTTGGTGCCTATGAAAGGGGATAAGGCCTGAACTAATGATTTCCAGAAGAGTAGAGAGTTAGTGTTGGGGGCATAAATATTACAAAAGGTGTAGTTACTCATTTATAGATGCTTGAAGGATAAGGAACCTGCCGTCAGGGTCCATAATTGTACTCCGAATTTCCACTTGCAGTCTACGACCAAACAGGACCGCTATTCCCCTACTACTACTTTGATATGATAAGTAAGCTACTTGACCCACCCAGTCGCTGCGCAGTTTCTCATGCTCCTTATCTGTGAGGTGAGTCTCTTGGAGGAATGCGATATCCGCATTAAGCCTGCGGAGGTGTGTTAAGATAGATTTCCTCTTAATCGGGGAGTTAATACCTCCCACGTTCCAAGTGATTAGTTTAAGAGCCATTTTGTTACATTATAGAGATTCAGGTGTTCCAAGGGCTGAGTGAACACTGAGATATAGGAGAGTGAGACAAAAGGGTGGGTCTTATGTGGCTTCCCTCCATATGAGAGGTAAGATATCTGCACAGGGCTTACTAGGATGTCCCTCTTGGGGTGGGGGATAGTGGAAAAATGTAGAATTACAGACTCTGGTGGGGAGATGTGCCAGCCAGGAGCCTTGTCAAATGAGCCCATGGCAGGATCATGTATGAAGTACTCAGGCAATTTCAGTAACAACACAAACATAATGAAAATAACTACCATAAATAATATTTTAAACATTTATATTAGATTGACATGAATGTATGAAGCTTGTGGGTCTTATACAATCCACAGCCCACATCAGTAGCAGGAACATCCTTTGGGAGAAAGACAGCACAACATTCCACATATACATTAGGCTGTAACTAATTAGTGTGAGTAAGTGCAAATATTTTGACCATCTATAGGCCAACTGCAGGTCCGACCTGGGAGAAAAGGGCCAACCCAATATTCGTGTGTCAGTATCAAAATTAAGAGGGGTGCTACTAGGCAACATTTTGAATAGCAACAGCATTTTAAACCATGATACTAGAATGACAGATATATATAAGACATGCAAAGGCTACATAGTCTGGGGCTAAAGTTAGTAATGAAGGCAGTGCTTGGGATAAAGATATTGTCTCATTCCATACATATAATGATTTCAAATCAAATAGTGTGAGTGTATGCAAATATCCCAACATTGAGACCCGTGGTGAGATAATATAATAAGCTACATTGCCCTCTGAGTTTTTCATGTCATTACCATGATTAGATGAATGGCATCCAGTGAACACTAATAACAGTTACAATAACATTCTAAACATTTCAAACATTAGCACAGGAGGTGCTGCAGATAAGAGCATATGAATCAAGCATAGAAAACTTAACAAACAAACAAATATAGTGTGTATACATTACATATCTTCATCTGAGATGAGGCACAACCTTTGTGCCGGGATACAATCAATTAGAGCTGTGGGGGTGAGCTCTCAGGTTGCATCAGCACGCTTTTGTGTGGCCAAGTATGATTCCAAGGCCTGAGGGGAATGAAAAAGTTTGGGGCCAGAGGGAGTCATGAGTCGCAGTTTTGCAGGGTATAGTAAGGCCACTTGTCTACCCTGCTTGTGGAGTTTAGAACAGTGTGGGGCAAAGTCCCTTCTTTGTTTAGTGATCTCAGCGGAGTAGTCCTGGAACATTAGGAGCCGACAATCTTCATAAAGGACCTCTTTCTGCGATCTGTATGCCCTGAGGAGGGCCACTTTCTCCTGAAAGTGGAGACATTTAAAGATCACTTGTCGTGGTTTATTCAATTGATCTGCAGGTTTGTCAGGACCCACTCGGTGAGCTCTCTCTACATCAATAGGAAGATGTTCAGCTTGTATACCTAATCATTTTGGGAAGGTAGATGCGACAAATTCCATCAAGGTTTTGCCTTTAATTGACTCAGGCACCCCCACAATATGGAGGATGTTGCGGCAGCTTCTGTTCTCAAGGTCCTCAACCCTGTCCAGTAGATATTGGTTTTGTTTCAGGATTTTTTTGAGTGAGACGTCCATGTTAGCCTGTCTATCCTCCGCATCAGAGATGCGTGTTTCTGCCGCATTTAAGTCGCACCTCACTAGTTAGATTATCCATTCCTGCTTGAAGTGAGTCAATCTTTGGTAGAAAAAACAGAATTTATGTTTACCTGATAAATTACTTTCTCCAACGGTGTGTCCGGTCCACGGCGTCATCCTTACTTGTGGGATATTCTCTTCCCCAACAGGAAATGGCAAAGAGCCCAGCAAAGCTGGTCACATGATCCCTCCTAGGCTCCGCCTTCCCCAGTCATTCGACCGACGTAAAGGAGGAATATTTGCATAGGAGAAATCATATGATACCGTGGTAACTGTAGTTAAAGAAAATAAATCATCAGACCTGATTAAAAAACCAGGGCGGGCCGTGGACCGGACACACCGTTGGAGAAAGTAATTTATCAGGTAAACATAAATTCTGTTTTCTCCAACATAGGTGTGTCCGGTCCACGGCGTCATCCTTACTTGTGGGAACCAATACCAAAGCTTTAGGACACGGATGATGGGAGGGAGCAAATCAGGTCACCTAGATGGAAGGCACCACGGTTTGCAAAACCTTTCTCCCAAAAATAGCCTCAGAAGAAGCAAAAGTATCAAATTTGTAAAATATGGTAAAAGTGTGCAGTGAAGACCAAGTCGCTGCCTTACATATCTGATCAACAGAAGCCTCGTTCTTAAAGGCCCATGTGGAAGCCACGGCCCTAGTGGAATGAGCTGTGATTCTTTCAGGAGGCTGCCGTCCGGCAGTCTCATAAGCCAATCTGATGATGCTTTTAAGCCAAAAAGATAGAGAGGTAAAAGTTGCTTTTTGACCTCTCCTTTTACCAGAATAAACAACAAACAAGGAAGATGTTTGTCTGAAATCCTTTGTAGCATCTAAATAGAATTTTAGAGCACGGACAACGTCCAAATTGTGTAACAAACGTTCCTTCTATGAAACTGGATTCGGACACAAAGAAGGTACAACTATCTCCTGGTTAATATTTTTGTTGGAAACAACCTTCGGAAGAAAACCAGGCTCAGTACGTAAAACCACCTTATCTGCATGGACCAGATAGGGCGGAGAACACTGCAGAGCAGATAACTCAGAAACTCTTCTAGCGGAAGAAATTGCAACCTAAAACAAAAACTTTCCAAGATAATAACTTAATATCTACGGAATGTAAGGGTTCAAACGGAACCCCTTGAAGAACTGAAAGAACTAGATTAAGACTCCAGGGAAGAGTCAAAGGTCTGTAAACAGGCTTGATTCTAACCAGAGCCTGAACAAACGCTTAAACGTCTGGCACAGCTGCCAGCCTTTTGTGAAGTAAAACAGATAAAGCAGAGATCTGTCCCTTCAGAGAACTCGCAGAAAATCCTTTCTACAAACCTTCTTGTAGAAAGGAAAGAATCTTAGGAATTTTATCTTGTTCCATGGGAATCCTTTAGATTCACACCAACAGATATATTTTTTCCATATATTATGGTAAATTTTTCTAGTTACAGGCTTTCTAGCCTGAATAAGAGTATCTATTACAGAATCTGAAAACCCACGCTTTGATAAAATCAAGCGTTCAAACTCCAAGTAGTCAGTTGGAGGAAAACCAGATTCGGATGTTCGAATGGACCCTGAATAAGAAGGTCCTGTCTCAAAGGTAGCTTCCATGGTGGAGCCGATGACACATTCACCAGGTCTGCATACCAAGTCCTGCGTGGCCACACAGGAACTATCAAGGTCACCGAAGCCCTCTCCAGATTGATCCTGGCTACCAGCCTGGGAATGAGAGGAAACGGTGGGAATACATAAGCTAGGTTGAAGATCCAAGGTGCTACTATTGTATCCAATAGAGTCGCCTTGGGATCCCTGGATTTGGACCCGTAACAAGGGACCATGAAGTTCTGACTAGAGGCCATCAGAACCATGTCTGGAATGCCTCATAATTGAGTTATTTGGGCAAAGATTTCCAGATGGAGTTCCCACTCCCCCGGATGCTCCTCCATCGCCAGGGAACTCCTTGTTACCCCCTGATGGTTGATATATGTAACAGTCGTCATGATGTCTGATTGAAACCTTATGAATTTGGCCTTTGCTAGTCGAGGCCAAGCCTTGAGAGCATTGAATATCGCTCTCAGTTCCATTATGTCTATCGGGAGAAGAGAGTCTTCCCGAAACCATAGACCCTGAGTTTTCAGGGGTTCCCAGACCGCGCCCCAGCCCACCAGACTGGCGTCGGTCGTGACAATGACCTATTCTGGTCTGCGGAAGCTCATTCCCTGTGACAGGTTGTCCAGGGTCAGCCACCAACGGAGTGAATCTCTGGTTATTTGATCTACTTGTATCGTCGGAGACAAGTCTGTATAAACCCCATTCCACTGTCTGAGCATGCACAGGTGCAATGGTCTTAGATAAATTCGTGCAAAAGGAACTATGTCCATTGCCGCAACCATCAAACCTATTACTTCCATGGACTGCGCTATGGAAGGAAGAAGAACAGAATGAAGTACCTGACAAGAGCTTAGAAGTTTTGATTTTCTGGCCTCTGTCAGAAAAACCTTCATTTCTAAGGAAACTATTATTGTTCCCAAGAAGGGAACTCTTGTTGACGGGGACAGAGAACTTTTTTCTATGTTCACTTTCCACCTGTGAGATCTAAGAAAGGCTAGGACAATGTCCGTATGAACCCTTGCTTTTGACAGAGACGACACTTGAATCAGGATGTCGTCCAAGTAAGGTACTACTGCAATGCCCCTTGGTCTTAGCACCGCTAGAAGGGACCCTAGTACCCTTGTGAAAATCCTTGGAGCAGTGGCTAATCCGAATGGAAGTGCCACAGGTAATGCTTGTCCAGAAAGGCGAACCTTAGGAACCGAAAATGTTCCTTGTGGATAGGAATACGTAGGTACGCATCCTTTAAGTCCACCGTGGTCATGAATTGACCTTCCTGGATGGTAGGAAGGATCGTTCGAATGGTTTCCATTTTGAATGATGAAACCCTTAGAAACTTGTTTAGAATCTTGAGATCTAAAATAGGTCTGAATGTTCCCTCTTTTTTTGGGGATTATGAACAGGTTGGAGTAAAAACCCATCCCTTGTTCTCCTAATGGAACAGGATGAATCACTCCCATGCTTAACAGGTCTTCTACACAGTGTAAGAATGCCTGTTCGAAGATAATTGAGACCCGTGGAACCTTCCCCTTGGGGGTAGTTCCCTGAATTCCAGGAGATAACCTTGAGAAACTATTTCTAGCGCCCAAGGATCCTGAACATCTCTTGCCCCAGCCTGAGCAAAGAGAGAAAGTCTGCCCCCCACCAGATCCTTCCCAGATCGGGGGCCAACACTTCATGCTGTTTCGGTAGCAGTGGCAGGTGACTTGGCCTGCTTACCCTTGTTCCAGCCTTGCATCGGCCTCCAGGCTGGCTTGGTTTGAGAAGTATTACCCTCTTGCTTAGAGGGTGTAGAATTTGAGGCTGGTCCGTTTCTGCGAAAGGGACGAAAATTTGGCTTCTTTTTAGCCTTAAAAGACCTATCCAGAGGAAGGGCGTGGCCCTTTCCCCCAGTGATGTCTGAAATAATCTCTTTCAAGTCAGGGCCAAACAGTGTTTTACCCTTGAAAGGGATGTTAAGCAAAAGCGCTCTGCGCGCCACGATAGCAAACCCTGAATTATTCGCCGCTAATCTAGCTAATTGCAAAGCGGCATCTAAAATAAAAAAGAGTTAGCCAATTTAAGAGCTTGAACTCTGTCCAAAACCTCCTCGTACGAAGATTCTTTATTGAGCGACTTTTCTAGTTCTTCGAACCAGAAACACGCAGCTGTAGTGACCGGAACAATGCATGAAATTGGTTGTAGAAGGTAACCTTGCTGAACAAACATCTTTTTAAGCAAACCCTCTAACCTTTAATCCATAGGATCTTGAAAGCACAACTATCTTCTATAGGAATAGAAGTGCGTTTGTTTAGAGTAGAAACCGCCCCCTCTACCTTGGGGACTGTATGCTATAAGTCCTTTCTGGGGTCGACTATAGGAACTAATTTCTTAAATATAGGGGGAGGACAAAAGGTATGCCGGGCCTTTCCCACTCCTTATTTACTATGTCCGCCACCCGCTTGGGTATAGGAAAAAACATCGGGGGGCACAGGAACCTCTAGGAACTTGTCCATCTTACCTAATTTCTCTGGAATGACCAAATTGTCACAATCATCCAGAGTAGATAATACCTCCTTAAGTAGTGCGTGGAGATGTTGAAATTTAAATTTAAAAGTTACAATATCAGGTTCTGCTTGTTGAGAAATTTTCCCTGAATCTGAAATTTCTCCCTCAGACAAAACCTCCCTCCTGGCCCCTTCAGATAGGTGTGAGGGTATGTCAGAACAGATATCATCAGCGTCCTCTTGCTCTTCAGTGTTTAAAACAGAGCAATCACGCTTTCTCTGATAAGTAGGCATTTTGGAAAAAATGCATGCAATAGAATTATCCATTACAGCCATTAATTGTTGTATGGTAATAAGTATTGGCGCACTAGATGTACTAGGGGCCTCTTGTGTGGGCAAAACTGGTGTAGACACAGAAGGGGATGATGCAGTACCATGCTTACTCCCCTCATTAGAGGAATCATCTTGGGCAATATCATATCTATGGCATTATTATCCCTACTTTGTTTGGACATTATGACACAAATATATCACATATATTTAAATGGGGAGACACATTGGCTTTCATACATATAGAACATCGTTATCTGATGGTTCAGACATGTTAAACAGGCTTAAACTTGTGAACAAAGCACAAAAAACGTTTTACAATAAAACCGTTACTGTCCCTTTAAATTTCAAACTGAACACACTTTATTACTGAATATGTGAAAAAGTATGAAGGAATTGTTCAAATTTCACCAAAATTTCACCACAGTAACTTAAAGCCTTAAAAGTATTGCACACCAAATTTGAAAGCTTTAACCCTTAAAATAACGGAACCGGAGCCGTTTTTACATTTAACCCCTATACAGTCCCAGGTATCTGCTTTGCTGAGACCCAACCAAGCCCAGAGGGGAATACGATACCAAATGATGCCTTCTATAAGCTTTTTCAGTGGTTCTTAGCTCCTCACACATGCATCTGCATGCCATGCTTTCCAAAAACAACTGCGCATTAGAGGCGCGAAAATGAGGCTCTGTCTATGACTAGAAAAGGCCCCCAGTGAAAAAGGTGTCCAATACAGTGCCTGCCGTTTTTATTAAAACAATCCCCAAGATTTAACAACTATTAAAAGTAATAATCTGCCAAATATACTTAGTAAAGTAATCGTTTTAGCCCAGAAAAATGTCTACCAGTTTTTTAAGCCCTAATGAAGCCCTTTATTCTTTTACTTGAACTAAGAAAATGGCTTACCGGTTCCCATAGGGAAAATGACAGCTTCCAGCATTACCGAGTCTTGTTAGAAATGTGTCATACCTCAAGCAGCAAAAGTCTGCTCACTGTTTCCCCCAACTGAAGTTAATTCCTCTCAACAGTCCTGTGTGGAAACAGCCATCGATTTTAGTAACGGTTGCTAAAATCATTTTCCTCTTACAAACAGAAATCTTCATCTCTTTCCTGTTTCAGAGTAAATAGTACATACCAGCACTATTTTAAAATAACAAACTCTTGATTGAAGAATAAAAACTACATTTAAACACCAAAAAACTCTAAGCCATCTCCGTGGAGATGTTGCCTGTACAACGGCAAAGAGAATGACAGGGGAAGGCGGAGCCTAGGAGGGATCATGTGACCAGCTTTGCTGGGCTCTTTGCCATTTCCTGTTGGGGAAGAGAATATCCCACAAGTAAGGATGACGCCGTGGACCGGACACACCTATGTTGGAGAAAAGGATTTTAAATCCTGCATCAAGGCAGAGTGGTCCCCTGGATGTGATTGTGACAGTGGTTGATCCACCCAAGGTCGGCTGTTTGTATGTACTTCCACCACATGGCAGTTTTTCTTATCCGCTGTTTTTGATCTGCCACTCATGTCTTCTGGTAAGCAGGTAGAGATCTTGGAGAAGTACTTGTGGACTTTCATGAGAGTATTGTTATAAGAAAAGGGGTCTCTAGCTGCCCCTAGAGACCCAAGGCTGCGTGTGAACCAGGCCCAGAAAACTTGTGTACTATGTACGTGTATATTCCTGTTTGACAGGTGTCCTGCGTAGGAGAGGTGTTTATAATAAGGTCCTTAGATATAAGTAACCCCTGCTGTGTATGTCACTTGTACGTTGTCAATATGCGCTCGTTATTCCGGAGAGGTGCACTGCTGTACTTCACTTTCTCCCCTCAGGCAAAATGGCGTTAGCGCTTTCGCGCTTCTTGCGTATTAGCTGTCCGGGTGCTGGGGAACTGGTGTTATCCCCACACGCTGTTTATGGCCGACACCAACTGATCCCCAGATGTTAGGGACCTTTGAGCAGTATAAGGCTAATGCGTGGGAGCAGTATTTGCGGCTCTAAATAAACTTATAGGCGCTTCTGTACCGGAGCTCTCAGTCCCTGCTGCTGCTCAGTAACTCCGCCTCCCGAAACAGTCTCCTGATTATATTCTTAAACAAAACAACTTTAGGCAAGAAACCCAACCTAGTACGCAAAAACAGAATTTATGCTTACCTGATAAATTACTTTCTCTTGTGATGTATCGAGTCCACGGATTCATCCTTTACTTGTGGGATATTCTCCTTCCCAACAGGAAGTGGCAAAGAGAGCACACAGCAGAGCTGTCCATATAGCTCCCCCTCTAGCTCCACCCCCCAGTCATTCGACCGAAGGTTAGGAAGAAAAAGGTGAAACCATAGGGTGCAGTGGTGACTGTAGTTTAAACAAAAAAACTACCTGACTTAATAGCCAGGGCGGGCCGTGGACTCGATACATCACAAGAGAAAGTAATTTATCAGGTAAGCATAAATTCTGTTTTCTCTTGTAAGATGTATCGAGTCCACGGATTCATCCTTTACTTGTGGGATACCAATACCAAAGCTTTAGGACACGGATGAAGGGAGGGAACAAGACAGGTACCTTAAACGGAAGGCACCACTGCTTGTAAAACCTTTCTCCCAAAAATAGCCTCCAAAGAAGCAAAAATATTGAATTTGTAAAATTTGGAAAAGGTATGCAGCGAAGACCAGGTCGCAGCCTTGCAAATCTGTTCAACAGAAGCCTCGTTTTTAAAAGCCCATGTGGAAGCCACTGCTCTGGTAGAATGAGCAGTAATTGTTTCGGGAGGCTGCTGGCCAGCAGTCTCATAGGCCAAACGGATGATGCTTTTCAGCCAAAAGGAAAGAGAGTATAAGCAGGAATAGAGGCGCCAATGGTGCAGGTAAATGGTGGTACAGATAGCAATAATAGCCCAGTGTACACAGGGTACTCACATTTATGGAAGGCACTCACTTGTACCTATAGAGACGGGCTGGATTTTAGCAGCAATCCAGCTGGCTGATCCAGGGTGAACTGGCTGGTTCGTGGGTGTTAGAGTGCAGATACTCTAAAGTAGCATAGCAAGGCAGTACCATATATAACACTGAGAGTGGGTTTATATTAAAAAATGAATTTATTTAAAACATATAAAAAGGTTTACCACTCATAGCAGTGTTAAAAAAATAATTGGTACATCAGGAATACATACGACGCGTTTCTCAGTTAAAAACTGTTTCCTCAGGCATGTTTCTAAACAAATATTTACTCCTTATATAGGGCTATGCTACTAAACAACACCCACACCCCACCCCCAACAATTGGCATGACACAGACCAATCAGTATCCCTCATTCAAAATGTTTCCACCCCTGTGGTGATATGATCACATAAATACTTAGATGAGGATGTAGTTTCTTATAATAAGGAAACAGTTTTTAACTGAGAAACGCGTCGCATGTATTCCTGATGTACCAATTATTTTTTTAACACTGCTATGAGTGGTAAACCTTTTTATATGTTTTAAATAAATTCATTTTTTTTATATAAACCCACTCCCAGTGTTATATATGGTACTGCCTTGCTATGCTACTTTAGAGTATCTGCACTCTAACACCCACGAACCAGCCAGTTCACCCTGGATCAGCCAGCTGGATTGCTGCTAAAATCCAGCCCGTCTCTATAGGTACAAGTGAGTGCCTTCCATAAATGTGAGTACCCTGTGTACACTGGGCTATTATTGCTATCTGTACCACCATTTACCTGCACCATTGGCGCCTCTATTCCTGCTTATACTTTTTAGATTTCCTCCTACTGGATGCTGATAGAGAGCTGCTTCCTAGTTCAGCCAGCTGGATTGCTGTTAAAACCCAGCCTGTGTCCACCGGCACAACTGAGTGCCTTCTCATATTGTGAGTACCTAGTGTTCACATACGTTTGTTATACCAAAAATCTCCATTGACCTGCACCATTGGCGCCTCTTTCTTGTTGCTTTTTTTTAAAAGGAAAGAGAGGTAGCAGTCGCCTTCTGACCTCTCCTCTTACCAGAATAGATAACAAACAAAGTTGTTTGACTGAAATCCTTTGTTGCTTGTAAATAGAACTTTAAAGCACGAACCACATCAAGATTGTGTAACAGACGTTCCTTCTTTGAAGAAGGATTAGGACACAGAGAAGGAACAACAATTTCCTGATTAATATTCTTATTAGACACAACCTTAGGAAGAAAACCAGGTTTGGTACGCAAAACTACCTTATCTGCATGGAAAACCAGGTAAGGTGAATCACACTGTAAAGCAGATAACTCTGAAACTCTTCGAGCAGAAGAGATAGCTACCAAAAACAAAAAACTTTCCAAGATAAAAGATTAATATCTATGGAATGTAAAGGTTCAAACGGAACCCCTTGCAGAACTGAAAGAACTAAATTCAGACTCCATGGCAGAGCCACAGGTCTATAAACAGGCTTGATTCTGACTAAAGCCTGACTAAACGCTTGAACGTCTGGTACCTCTGCCAGATGTTTGTGTAAAAGAATAGACAAAGCAGAAATCTGTCCTTTTAAGGAACTAGCTGATAATCCTTTCTCCAATCCTTCTTGGAGAAAGGACAATATCCTGGGAATCCTAATCTTACTCCATGAGTAACCCTTGGATTTGCACCAAAAAAGATATTTTCGCCAAATCTTATGGTAGATTTTCCTGGTGACAGGCTTTGTTAGGTGTTTCCCCTGGGGGGTAAGTGTCAGGTCAGGCCGAAGCCACGGGCCCAGTGTACCACCTGAGGCATATGTAGATTATCTGATAAGGGCCCCTTAGAATGACTCAGACCACGCAGCAAATATGATCTAAAGCCAATCCTGTTTATTGCACAGTGCAAGCATTTCTTATAACAGCATACAGGGTTAAGGGGATGACACGTTAGGACCGCGTCATCTTACACAGTTTTACACAGTAGAGCACAGTGTGATTCTGGGAATTCACCAGCTCATAACAATCATGTCATAGTCATAATACGCTAACATCTGCGGAGACAGCAAGGTTTCTGAACCATCTTATTGACATTATCTTCTTCTGGGCGAATAGCCAGAGTACATTGACAAGGCCGAACAGCTAAGGAAACTATCATAACATGCACATAATTCCCACTACATAATAACCCAGTATAATAAAGTTAAATCATTCCAAAATGGATGTTATTCATCACAAAATGGCTGCGGGGAACAAGATGGCTGCCGTCAGGTTCATATTACCCCTAACATACCATCCTTTTATTCTAACAGAATAACATAAAAATAGACAGGCATAGAAAATTAGTAAATCCTTATATTATGGTAACAGAACTCTGTGAGAATACTAAAGAGAAAAATATTCCTGTGTCGTGATATACTTTTATAGGCTAATTGTCACTGCATATAGGTACAGCCCCTCCAATACCTTCCATCTATCTTCCAGCCTTCCCAAAACTACCGGTCTACCGGCACAGAGACTCAACCAGCCCCCCATCTACCCCCAAACAACGCTGCATCGTTTATTTCTCCACCTGCATTGCTAGCACCCCCCAATATGTCCAACAGTTCCTTATCCACAGTAAAGCATGACATAGCAACAGCACAACTGTCTCAAGGTGGCCTCTGAACACTTTAAGAACAGTCTTTGTCCATTTTAGAGCGCTGCACCTTGACACTTTGCTATAATACAGTTCTCCAACAGTTCATTTGCAGTAGGGGTGCTTATCCACGGTTCTTCCGCAGGGAGATACTGGAAATCTGATGGTTTGTTCATGGGGTAGACAAGGCAACCAGTGGATACCCATGGCAAGCAAACACTCGAGTCACAGGGAGTCTAGGAAGCAAACAGAAACAGTACAGGATGAGTACACACCGCAATACAATCACAATTATGTTCAATAAAACGTCACTTTCATCCTATGTCATTTAAAATCAAACAAAACATTGTTGATATATAATACAAACTAAATACATTGATATTTCTCAGAGAATAATTTACAACTTCTCTATACACTTTTAAATAATACTTCATGAACACTAAGCAAGTGAAAACCTGCCAGACTTCATCAAGGGCCTGAAGGGTTATGCCAAAACGTATGCTAAGGCCTGCCCTGTAGCAAAAATGGAAAAAAAGAAAACAGTCAATAAAAATAAATGAATTTCTTTACAGTGTCACTTTGAACTTCTAAAAAAAAATAAAAGAACCTTGTGTTGCTTTGTTCTGCATGGCTGCTATCTATAATGTTTATAATTCTCCAACCATGATCCTAATATTCAACAATCTCATCTGATATAAACACTACTAGTTTCCTAATTATTTTATGCAACCTAAATTCTCTCACACTCCTGTATGAGGAACGCCTACAAACAGAACATCATTTAAAACTACAAACTCTTTTAAAGGTAAACACATCTTTATGGTAAGAATTACTCTCTTTGACAAACAAAAGGAATGACCAAATTCACTTTGCAGATACCATACTAATTAATAAAAGGGAAAAATACATTTGCTTTCATAAACTATAATGATGCTATTCCCCAAACAAACATTTCTACGTATATTTAATATAAACTCCTAGCTTAGACGTGTCCTCCTTATGTTCTAAAGGGTGAAGGGTCTAAAATATTATATGTTGCAGCATTTTCCTTAAACATATTTTTATACTTAGTGGGCCATTCAATAGGGTACAATACTGCGAAGTTCACAGTTACATTTATCTAAAGGGTTACTTTGTTAAGCACATAAGCTACAATGTGCACTAATACCAATGAAGTATATGATTTCTTATACCAAATATGATCAATAAAAATAAAACAAATACCAGAGAATACAAAACAAGCAATATAAGGAATGGAGTTAAAACAATACTCCCCTAATTTAATTGGTTGACCCTGTAACAGCATAACAGGTCCTCCATATCGAGCGGTAAGGCACAGTCCAGAGAAGGATAGTCTTTATGTCCTGAAGACACACATCAGAGGAAACAGTCATGGATTACCCAGAGTCCAGTTCTGGGGCTGGTACCAGCATGCAAAGCAAAGAATGGATCCAAAGATAGTTCAGCAACTTTTACTGCAGTATGGTGGCTAAAACAAGCTTGACAAAAGGTTTTTCATCTTTTCTTTCTTTAAAGGTTTACTTGCTTTCAATCTTTAATCTTTTGAAGAGTGCACTTATGGAATTTTGCCTGTACAGATTTTACCTTAATATGGAAACTCAGAAATAATTCAGTTAGTGTCTTTCAATCTCTGAAGACAGCTGCATACTCTCATCCTGCAAATACAAATAAAGTGTTAAGAACCAAATAGAAAAATAAAACATTTTAGGCATCCGAAATATGAGAGCAAAATAAAACACAGAAAGACAATAAAATGATCTAATCCACAAGGGAGGGAAAAAAAAGGAGTGGGGTCTGGGTGTACAGGCTACGACCGGGGTGGCCATCAAGGTAGATGATGTCCGTGGCCAGAATCCCAATGAAGGAAAGTTCTAGACAATCCTAGGGACGTAGTGCATCCTGCATAGGGGTAAGACAAGGAAATTTAGGGCACAGCTGGTGGTTAGGCAATAACATTGTAAGAGGAGATTCAAAACGTTTTAGGTTCACCTCCTAAAAACAATCCCCTTGTTTGCGTGAAACATCTCATGTGACACGCAAACACCACATAACAAGAGACTAAACGACAAATCATGCACTCCACTCATGCAGAGACAATTCTCTAAAGCAAGCAAAATCAAATACACTTCACAATTCAATATGCTGTCCATACAGCACGCTTCCACACGCAGGCACAAAAGAGAAAAACATAACAAACAAACATGGAAAACCAATTGTTCCTGTCTTTCACAAAACAAAACATTAGCTGCTGACACAAATTTCAAACAACCACAATTAACCAAAAATTCAACACATATTCTGACATTTATTGAAATGCAACATTCGCAAAACAATACAAACAATTAAAAACATCCACTCTGTACAATCACAGCAGATGCCCAAGAAACTTCAGTTGCATATTGTACAAATAAAATTGCGCTTATTTGGGAACAATCAGATAACCATGGCAGTTCTCCTGCCGCATGCACCAAGCAAATCCACTGTTAAAGGGACATACTAGTATAACTGAAAATTTAATTATTCAGATAGGACTTTTAATGTTAACCAACTTTCCTAGATTAAACCAAACATACGGCTAGATTTGGAGTTTGGCGGTAGATGGGGTGCGATAGCTACGCGTGGTTTATGTCTAATGCACGGCATTGTTTAACGCCGGTATTTAGAGTTAAAAAAAAACCTTCTAACGATACTCCTAACGCGTGTATTTCACACGCGGAATCCTGCCCGCGTTAGACAGTCTCCCATAGAGATCAATGGAAATGCAAACAAACACGCTTTTTTCATCTAACACTCGATCTCGCGAGAAATACGCACAGCTCGGTCATATGACGCATACCACATCATGCACAACAATAACACGCCGCTAATGTCACAACAACAATCACTAAACAAAGCACATAAGCATTACACATTCAGAAGCGGGGGGAATTTTATTTAAATAAAATACAAGGAATACGCATATACTTTAAGATGCGGAAATACGGAAAATAAGGGAAAAAACAAACAAACCATACACTACCAAAATACTCGCATTCAATATTACTATATATTAGGACAAACATACATATACAACACTTCACTAATACCACACCATCGCAAATTAACATGTAAACATAATACTATTGGACAATGTTATAGAAAACGAGCACTATGACATCATCGCATTCTACACATTCCACAAATACTAACTCCAAATGAGCATGTGCAAATTCACACACCTAATACACATTGCACAAATAATAAGTAAGAATAAAGCACACCTGAACACAATTTACAACGCAAACCGGTACATCATTAAACATTTACACAGGGTATATAAGCACCACACAAGAATGGCTTCTCTCACTGTGTTGCTGGTGGGTTTTTGGAGATTGGAGCTTAGAGATTTTGTGCATTATTGTGAGTCAGTTAGTGGTAGTGGGAGTTAGAGAGTTAGTGGTAGTGTGAGTTAGAGAGGTAGTGGTAGTGTGAGTTAGAGAGTTAGTGGTAGTGTGAGTTAGAGAGTTAGTGGTAGTGTGAGTTAGAGAGTTAGTGCTAGTGTGAGTTAGAGAGTTAGTGCTAGTGTGAGTTAGAGAGTTAGTGCTAGTGTGAGTTAGAGAGTTAGTGCTAGTGTGAGTTACTGAACGACAGTTGGTTTGGGTGAGTGTGCGAGTGCTTTTTCTGTACACTTAACACATTTACACGCAAACACATTCAATACATACATACACTTATCAATAACACTACATACACTCCATACCCCATGCCCTCTCATACTACACTCCATACCCCATTCCCTGTAGTCCCATTCCCTTTCATCCCATTTACTCTTATCCCATACCCCATCCCATCCCCATCCCCTAGTTACATTTAGTTTACATATCCTCCTTTTAGTCTTCTTCTTCATTTTGTTCATTTAAATACTCCTTACCCTCTTTTATTTATATCCCTTTCACACTTTCTGCACTTATTTTGGTCTTTTTAGTTCTTTATTTTGACCCACTTTCATTTGATCACACTCACTTTTTGTTTGCTTATTTGGGGTTTAGTTTAGGGAAGAGATGGAGGGCAGGCAGGGGAGAGGTAGAGGGGGGAGGAGAGGGAGGGGGAGAGGAACAGGACAGGAAGGGGGGCAGGAAGCGGGGGTGGTAGCGGTGGGTGGACCCAGCCACTTGGTTCAAGATGAACAAGTGGCTGGGCCCAGTGGCGGACAGAGTAGGGCTTCACAGTCCGGGAAACAGAGGGCATCGTCACAGGGGAAGGCCAAGGCGACTAGGGAGGCGAGGTTTTCGATGGAGGAGAAGGAGGCCCTCGTAGAAGCCTATATGGCCAGGTATAGGAGGCTGCAGCATCAGAAGACCACCCCAACTGAGAAGAGGAAGCTCTGGCATGAGATAAGGAATGCAGTCAATGCAGTGGGTGGCCGGAAGAGAGATATGGACTCTATTAAACATCGCTACCGGGACTGCAAGATGGATCTTAAGAAAAAGTTAAGCCGGGAGGCCCGACATGCCGC
Source organism: Bombina bombina (assembly GCF_027579735.1). Lineage (NCBI taxonomy): Eukaryota > Metazoa > Chordata > Amphibia > Anura > Bombinatoridae > Bombina > Bombina bombina. The sequence goes on from NC_069502.1 coordinate 828,244,129, forward strand.
AGGAACCGATGGCGGCCCTGCACTGGAAATCGATTACTGCCGATGGGAGGAAATGTTGCGTCCCAGCATCTCCGAGGTGGATATAGTTGGTATCGGAGGAATTGATACCGGGAACCTGCCATTCTCATCTGACGGTAAGCTCATTTAAGAATAAATTAACATACGAATGTATTTCAAGGGACACTATACGCAAACCTTTCCTTTCATGATTAAGGTAGAGAATACAATTTTAAACAACATTCCAATTTAATTATATTACCTAATTTGATTCATTCTTTAGATATACTTTAATGAAGTATTTAATGAAATAGCCATGCACACGGTGAACCAATCACAGGAGGCAGCTATATTCAGCTACCAATCAGCAGCTTCTAAGCATATATAGATATGCTTTTCAGCAAAGAATATCCAGAGAATGAAGCTAATTAGATAAGAAAAGTACATTAGAAAGTTGATTATAATTGTATGCTTCTAAATCATGAAAGATAAAACATTGGGTTTCATGTCCCTTTAAAGATCAGATTAATGCTATTACGTTGTTTACACGCATTCACAATTACTTTGTGGTTACATCAGTATCTAGGCTATAGGTTAGGTGCGCATTTAAACAGACTGAAAACAAACGCTAAAACATTCAGATTGACCAGAGATATCACAAACACGGTTTAGAAAATGCGGAAATCGTATTTTGATTGTTAGATTTCAAAGTGGATTAATGAGGCTGCATTTGTAATTGTATCGTAAGCTAAGTAATTTAAACCTTTATTTTGAAATATGCTAATATATACATTTATTTATTTTTCTAATATACAGAGTCTGGGGAGGAGGCAGCACAGCAACTACAGGCTCCTCCTTTTCCCCGGGATGAGAGTGGTGGGGATGAATCTCCACCTCGGAGGGAAGAGGCCCCCCTTGACGAAGAGGCCCCCCTTGACGAAGAGGCCCCCTTGACGAAGAGGCCCCCCTTGACGAAGAGGCCCCGGAAGCAGAGGAAGAGGCAGCGGAAGCAGAGGCCCCTCAAGGACCAGCAGGCCGCCGTGCACCAGCAGGCCGCCGTGCACGGGCACCCCGCCGTGCACAACAAGAGGAAATAGCGGAGGTGCGGGTTCTACTAGACTACATTGACCAGATGCGTAACTCCCGGATACAAAATATAGAAGGCAGAACTAGAATTCTTGAAGGACAAAACAAAATCATTGAAGGCCAAACCCAAATCATACACCTCCTTACTCGAATAGAAGAAGCCCAAAACAGAACCTTTAGACTCCAACAAGAGATGTTTAATTTCTTCCGGGAGGCACATGCTGGTCTGCCTCCTGCTGGTCTGCCTCCTGGTCCGCCATCTGCTGGTCTGCCTCCTGCTCCTGGGCCACCATCTGCTGGGCCTCCTGCTCCTGGGCCGCCATCTGCTGGGCCTCCTGCTCCTGGGCCGCCATCTGCTGGGCCTCCTGCTCCTGGGCCGCCATCTGCTGGGCCTCCTGCTCCTGGGCCTCCTGCTGCTGGGCCTCCTGCTGCTGGGCCTCCTGCTGCCGGCCCATCTTCTCCTGCCGGGCCATCTTCTCCTGCCGGGCCATCTTCTCCTGCCGGGCCATCTTCTCCTGCCGGGCCATCTTCTCCTGCCAGGCCATCTTCGCCTGCCAGGCCATCTTCTCCTGCCGGCCCATCTCCTCCTGCCGGCCCATCTCCTCCTCCTCACCTTGGTCGTCCCAGTACTCTTCCTTCCACTCTTCCCACAACATCTCCAATGAGAACTCGTCGGAGTCGGCAGTTGACCCTCCCAGAGCCTCAGCCCCGTGGGAAGAGGGGAAGGAAGAGGAAGTATTTGTTTTCATGTTAAATGTTTTTTTTATTTAATGTGTAATGGATAGGTATGTGATGATGTGGTTTTCATACACTTGTGGACCACACTCTGTATATAATCTACTTCTATGGGACCGGGTCCATGGAGGCAGATTGTTTGCAGAGTGTAGGTTATAAGTGTGTGAAAACCACATCACATACCTATCCTTGTTCATGATATTGACTGGTTTCTGTGATGTGATGTCCAAACTGTTTCCCGAATCGCAAACAAAATTAGCATTACAATTATCCATGATGGCATATTACTGTTTGAATGCCAATAACACAGCTTAAAGGGACAATCAGAACATTATTGATTACAAAGAAAACACTGTATTACGCATTATCAAGTTGGAAACAGCAAAACATGGAGAAATACTTGTGACATGTGCTTACCCTTGTATCTATGCCTATGAAAAATGACCACTTATTTGTTGTTCTGACATAACAACATTTTAGACATCAATGATCAATACATGGTAAATATGCTGCATGAGCTCAAGGTTTTAGATATACAAATGCTATCCAAATGCCCTCTAGTGGTCAAATTGCATAATGATTACATGCACTCTTCAAGCTCTAAGAAATGAGCACACGAACCTCATAGGTTTAGCTAGCAAATTAAAATAAACACAGACAAATGATTAATTGGTGAGAAACCTTTGATATCATTGATATTACCAAATTGACTTTTTTAATAATGCAAAACATTATTTGTTTTCTAAACGGTCCCTTTAACAAAATTACATATGCTAACATATAATATTTGCAGATTGTTGGTATATCTACATGTACTTGTTCAAACAATAAATATTGAAAACAGATTTATATTGACGTGTTAAATAAAGTCTATTTTCTTAAAGAGACATTATTGTGTTAATTTTGTTTTAGAAAGACATTTGTTTTAACAATGAATATGGTTTAAAGTCCTTTTAGGAGTGGGGGAAAAAAATATGCTAACAATAATATATTTGTAGATTAACCAATGTGGAACTCATACATGATACAAAAATCAACATTTGCATTAAAGGGACAGTATACTATCTTTTTAACAGAACTGCATATAATAGACACTACTAGAAACAACAAGATTAACATATACTGATATCAAAATCAATATTAAAAAGCTTTAAACACTTTCTAAGAAAATCGGGTTATCTCTATTGAAAAGATAGATGAACCCCCATTACAACCGTAAAACAAGACAATACCCCATCATTAACATATGAAAAGACCCTTTACACAAACAGGAGAAAGCTGGAGATGGTACTCACATGAAACTTTGAGGCTTGGCGAGGAGTCTGAAAATTACTTCAATTTTATTTGAACATAAGCAAAATGAGACGTGTATTTGGTAAACAATGGACTATATAACTAGAGACCAAATAAAATATTTTGGTTTTTAATGTGAGTGTCTAATAAACCTTTAATAAAATATACGACGAAATTACATTTAGAAGAAGTCGGCATCATATATTTAGCATATGATAAAGATAAATGCATATTGATTACTTTATTCTAACACAATAGCGCATATTTATGAATTAGATATCTTTAACATTAAACACAACAGTCATTTTTCATAAAAAGGATCATATTGTTGACAAACATATTAAACAACATGGACTATAGAGATTTGCACTTGCCTCAAAATATCTTATGCATGAAAACATTTTGCTTTCGTTCGTTTATTCAACCAGACGTCCAGCAAAAGAGAATGTGGTGGTCTTTATCAGCTATGGGTCAACAATGTAACATGATGCAAAAAAACAGAATTTATGTTTACCTGATAAATTTCTTTCTCCAACGGTGTGTCCGGTCCACGGCGTCATCCTTACTTGTGGGATATTCTCTTCCCCAACAGGAAATGGCAAAGAGCCCAGCAAAGCTGGTCACATGATCCCTCCTAGGCTCCGCCTACCCCAGTCATTCGACCGACGTTAAGGAGGAATAATAGCATAGGAGAAACCACATGGTACCGTGGTGACTGTAGTTAAAGAAAATAAATTATCAGACCTGATTTAAAAACCAGGGCGGGCCGTGGACCGGACACACCGTTGGAGAAAGAAATTTATCAGGTAAACATAAATTCTGTTTTCTCCAACATAGGTGTGTCCGGTCCACGGCGTCATCCTTACTTGTGGGAACCAATACCAAAGCTTTAGGACACGGATGAAGGGAGGGAGCAAATCAGGTCACCTAAATGGAAGGCACCACGGCTTGCAAAACCTTTCTCCCAAAAATAGCCTCAGAAGAAGCAAAAGTATCAAACTTGTAAAATTTGGTAAAAGTGTGCAGTGAAGACCAAGTCGCTGCCCTACATATCTGATCAACAGAAGCCTCGTTCTTGAAGGCCCATGTGGAAGCCACAGCCCTAGTGGAATGAGCCGTGATTCTTTCGGGAGGCTGCCGTCCGGCAGTCTCGTAAGCCAATCTGATGCTTTTAATCCAAAAAGAGAGAGAGGTAGAAGTTGCTTTTTGACCTCTCCTTTTACCTGAATAAACAACAAACAGGGAAGATGTTTGTCTAAAATCCTTTGTAGCATCTAAATAGAATTTTAGAGCGCGAACAACATCCAAATTGTGCAACAAGCGTTCCGTCTTTGAAACTGGTTTCGGACACAGAGAAGGTACGATAATCTCCTGGTTAATGTTTTTGTTAGAAACAACTTTCGGAAGAAAACCAGGTTTAGTACGTAAAACCACCTTATCTGCATGGAACACCAGATAAGGAGGAGAACACTGCAGAGCAGATAATTCTGAAACTCTTCTAGCAGAAGAAATTGCAACTAAAAACAAAACTTTCCAAGATAATAACTTAATATCAACGGAATGTAAGGGTTCAAACGGAACCCCCTGAAGAACTGAAAGAACTAAATTGAGACTCCAAGGAGGAGTCAAAGGTTTGTAAACAGGCTTGATTCTAACCAGAGCCTGAACAAAGGCTTGAACATCTGGCACAGCTGCCAGTTTTTTGTGAAGTAACACCGACAAGGCAGAAATCTGTCCCTTCAGGGAACTTGCCGATAATCCTTTTTCCAATCCTTCTTGAAGGAAGGATAGAATCCTAGGAATCTTAACCTTGTCCCAAGGGAATCCTTTAGATTCACACCAACAGATATATTTTTTCCAAATTTTGTGGTAAATCTTTCTAGTTACAGGCTTTCTGGCCTGAACAAGAGTATCGATAACAGAATCTGAGAAACCTCGCTTCGATAAAATCAAGCGTTCAATCTCCAAGCAGTCAGCTGGAGTGAAACCAGATTCGGATGTTCGAACGGACCCTGAACAAGAAGGTCTCGTCTCAAAGGTAGCTTCCAAGGTGGAGCCGATGACATATTCACCAGATCTGCATACCAAGTCCTGCGTGGCCACGCAGGAGCTATCAAGATCACCGACGCCCTCTCCTGATTGATCCTGGCTACCAGCCTGGGGATGAGAGGAAACGGCGGGAACACATAAGCTAGTTTGAAGGTCCAAGGTGCTACTAGTGCATCCACTAGAGCCGCCTTGGGATCCCTGGATCTGGACCCGTAGCAAGGAACTTTGAAGTTCTGACGAGAGGCCATCAGATCCATGTCTGGAATGCCCCAAAGTTGAGTGACTTGGGCAAAGATTTCCGG
>NC_069502.1:828249690-828329761 GCF_027579735.1 Bombina bombina
TTAGCGGAAAGAGACAATGACATGGTTAAATTGCATTAGCTAATATCTTCCCATTTCAGCTAAGACATGCTACATATGCGTATTTCTCCTAAACCAGACCTTGTGTAAAATGCAAACTAAATGGTTACATTGCATTCTCTATCTGAGCATTTAAGGTAAGACATGCTACATATCTGCATTGAACTAAAACTAGACATTTGCGGAAAGAGACAATGACATGGTTAAATTGCATTTGCTAATATCTTCCCATTTCAGCTAAGACATGCTACATATGCGTATTTCTCCTAAACCAGACCTTGTGTAAAATGGCAACTAAATGGTTACATTGCATTCTCTATCTGAGCATTTAAGGTAAGACATGCTACATATCTGCATTGAACTAAAACTAGACATTTGCGGAAAGAGACAATGACATGGTTAAATTGCATTTGCTAATATCTTCCCATTTCAGCTAAGACATGCTACATATGCGTATTTCTCCTAAACCAGACCTTGTGTAAAATGCCAGCTAAATGGTTACATTGCATTATCTATCTGAGCATTTAAGGTAAGACATGCTACATATCTGCATTGAACTAAAACTAGACATTAGCGGAAAGAGACAATGACATGGTTAAATTGCATTTGCTAATATCTTCCCATTTCAGCTAAGACATGCTACATATGCGTATTTCTCCTAAACCAGACCTTGTGTAAAATGCCAACTAAATGGTTACATTGCATTCTCTATCTGAGCATTTAAGGTAAGACATGCTACATATCTGCATTGAACTAAAACTAGACATTTGCGGAAATAAAAATAAATGGTTAAATTGCATCCTATAGCTGAACATTACGCTAACATTTTAAAACTACAGTGGCAATTGTCAAACTAATTAACCATGTTGTGCACAAATACTCACCAACGAGATAACCAGGGGGCATTTGTCTTTCCTCAAACGGTCTCCACAGGGACGACTGAGAGAGGATGCGGGCATCATGACAAGCTCCTCCAAAATTCGCACACACATGCATAATCCTCATATGTGCATCACAAACATACTGCACGTTGAGGCTATGAAAATGTTTGCGATTTCTGAAGGGCAAGTCATCAATTGGAGCACGCAGCGCAATGTGGGTACAATCTATGGCTCCCAAGACATTGGGCAATTGAGCAATAGCAAAGAATTCCCGCTTCAGGTGCCTCCAATCACCATCATTCTGTGGGAATCCTATGTATTGCTTACTGATACGTACCATGGCGTCCAGAAAGTTATCAAACACCACAGAGAATGTTCCTTGAGACAGGCCATGCATGTACATTTCTCCGGATTGAAAACTCCCGGAGGCCAGGACGTATAGACAACTTAGCATCTTACTCATGCCGGGAACAGCAGTCCTTATTCTTATACGTGGCTCCAAATGAGGTTTAAGAAGATCGTAAAGGCCAATGAGCTGTTCGCGATTGAGCCGATACTTATCATAAACCTCAAAGTCGCTCATGTTTTCCAAGGTGGGTCTCACCCTGTAGACACGAGGACCGCGAACCAGACGAGCCCTTCGTCTCACTCGGAGACGCCGAGGCTGCCTGATTCTATCAACAGCTAGTTCGCCAATAGCAGCACCAGCAACGTCTACCATGTCGTCATCATCCATCTTTCAAAACAGCAGAGCAAGGCGTAACAAGGTATGCAAATTGATCTGATGTGGATCACAAGGGATGCTTTGGCCATGTTGTTTGGGGGATTTATAGTACAATTAGTCCAATGGTAGTGAGTTTGTAATGATTGCTGATTGTATACACTTGTTTGTATGTGAGCGGCGCGAATGCTTTCACAGTGGGCGTTTTTTTGTTGTTTGCTGAAATGTTGTTTTCCCCCAATGAATCTCAATGTGAAAGTGTCAAATATCACACATACAGTGCATGTTTGTAATGTTTGATCATATGCGTAATCAATATTTATTAAACGCGATCTTATAGTAACAAGCACACGTCCAGGCAAACATGAATGAAAGTGCATAGTTGTGTATAATGTGCATCGAATGTGATCGATCAATGTTGCTGCAACATTGTTTGAAAATGATAAAGTAACATCTGCCATCTGTAGTATTGTATATATAAGTGATTGCCGAGCTGTCAATATTGTACGCGTCCCTTTAAAATCGCAATAATAATTCAGAACTTCCCCGTCTGCCATCTGTAGTATTGTATATATAAGTGATTGCCCGAGCTGTCAATATTGTATGCGTCCCTTTAAAATCGCAATAATAATTCAGAACTTCCGGCTGTCATCTGTAGTATTGTATATATAAGTGATTGCCGAGCTGTCAATATTGTATGCGTCCCTTTAAAATCGCACTAATGCTGAAGAACTTCCGGCTGTCATCTGTAGTATTGTATATATAAGTGATTGCCGAGATGTCAATATTGTATGCGTCCCTTTAAAATCGCAATAATAATTCCGAACTTCCCGTCTGCCATCTGTAGTATTGTATATATAAGTGATTGCCGAGATGTCAATATTGTATGCGTCCCATTCAAATGGCACTAATACTGAATAACTTCCGGCTGTCATCTGTAGTATTGTATATATAAGTGATTGCCGAGCTGTCAATATTGTATGCGTCCCATTAAAATCGCACTAATACTGAATAACTTCCGGCTGTCATCCCAGTGGAATGGGGATTATGCAGATTTGTCTCCTCAAATACAGTTGGACCAGGGGACCAGAGATTCTCTTCTCTGGTGGTTGTCTCAGGATCACCTGTCTCAGGGAATGTGTTTCCGCAGACCAGAGTGGATCATCGTAACAACCGACGCCAGTCTGTTGGGCTGGGGTGCAGTCTGGGACTCCCTGAAAGCTCAGGGCTTATGGTCTCGGGAAGAAGCTCTTCTCCCAATAAACATTCTGGAACTGAGGGCGATATTCAACGCTCTTCAGGCATGGCCTAAGCTAGCTGCGGCCAAATTCATCAGATTTCATTTGGACAACATCACGACTGTAGCTTACGTCAATCATCAAGGGGGAACAAGGAGTTCCCTAGCAATGATGTAAGTAACCAAAATAATCAGGTGGGCGGAGGATCACTCTTGCCATCTCTCAGCAATTCACATCCCAGGAGTAGACAACTGGGAGGTGGATTTTCTAAGTCGTCAGACTTTTCACCCGGGGGAGTGGGAACTCCACCCGGTGGTATTTGCCCAGCTGACTGAGCTATGGGGCACTCCAGAATTGGATCTGATGGCGTCCCGTCAGAACACCAAGCTTCCTCTTTACGGGTCCAGATCCCGGGATCCCCAGGCGGTGCTGATAGATGGTCTAGCAGAGCCTTGGTCCTTCAATCTGGCCTATGTTTTTCCACCGTTTCCTCTCCTCCCTCGTCTGGTTGCCAGAATCAAGCAGGAAAGAGCTTCGGTGATTCTAATAGCGCCTGCGTGGCCACGCAGGACCTGGTATGCAGACCTAGTGGACATGTCATCTGTTCCACCATGGACACTACCAATGAGGCAGGACCTTCTAATACAAGGTCCTTTCAAACATCCAAATCTAATTTCTCTGCGTCTGACTGCTTGGAGATTGAACGCCTAATTCTATCAAAGCGTGGTTTCTCTGAGTCGGTTATTGACACCCTGATTCAGGCTAGAAAGCCTGTTAGGGGTAATATGAACCTGACGGCAGCCATCTTGTTCCCCACAGCCATTTTGTGATGAATAACATCCATTTTGGAATGATTTAACTTTATTATACTGGGTTATTATGTAGTGGGAATTATGTGCATGTTATGATAGTTTCCTTAGCTGTTCGGCCTTGTCAATGTACTCTGGCTATTGGCCCAGAAAAAGATAATGTCAATAAGATGGTTCAGAAACCTTGCTGTCTCCGCAGATGTTAGTGTATTATGACTATGACATGATTGTTATGAGCTGGTGAATTCCCAGAATCACACTGTGCTCTACTGTGTAAAACTGTGTAAGATGACGCGGTCCTAACGTGTCATCCCCTTAACCCTGTATGCTGTTATAAGAAATGCTTGCACTGTGCAATAAACAGGATTGGCTTTAGATCATATTTGCTGCGTGGTCTGAGTCATTCTAAGGGGCCCTTATCAGATAATCTACATATGCCTCAGGTGGTACACTGGGCCCGTGGCTTCGGCCTGACCTGACACTTACCCCCCAGGGGAAACACCTAACAATTTTGATGTCAGTTTGTGGGATTCGCCGTGGGTAAGTATGAGTGCTTTTACCATGCTTTCCTTCTGTGAATCTGAACCTAAATTTAGTCTGGTAATAGGTGTTGATAATATATGATAAAGGGTTAAAGGGGTTCCTGTGGTTGAAGCACAGGTTTGCGGAAGTTATAGTCCTGCCGGCAGTTGTGATACCCCTCCAGACAGGTAATCAGTCCTGTGCTGGGATACGACAGGTATTGTGAGTCCTGTCTGTGATAAGCGCGCAAGAAATATATGAATGCCAGTTGACGGAGAGCTTTTAAGCTAAGCTCCTCCAGGAAAGGTGGCAGTGAGTGAGTCTCACGTGTGTTAAAGTTTCCCATATTCATTCCCATAATAGAGTTTTGTTACCCACCTGAAGCTCATGTTGATATCTGATGCTTGCTTTGTTTTGTTTGTGTTTTGCTGCTATATACGTGCTTAGAAAATATTAAGTGGCTGTGCATGTTATTATTGTGGCTATTATTGTATTGAGAAATGGGATCTGCTTATAGATAAGAGTGCACAGAGAAAATTACATGTATAAGTTAAAAGAAAAAAAGAGTTAATAGTTTCTGAAAAAGACAGAAATATTGTTAAAACACTGTCAGTGAGTACTGCTGTGTGGTAAATAGAGAAATCTCTGTGTTAAAGAATGTAGCAGGCAAAGAAGGGGGGCCACCACTGAGCGCGCACATAGATCAGAAAAAAAAAAGAAACGAAAGAAACCTGTTACAGCAGCTCCGTTTGTAAGACTTTTTGTTTGCTTTCAGTAATGAAAAGGAAATTTTGTCACGCTCTGAGATGCATAATGTGTGATGGTCTGTAGGTATGCGTGTAACAGATTTACTTTAAACCAAAAAAACAGAATGTATTATTTGAAAATGATTGTCCCAATCCGTGCAAAAGTGGTCATTTTGCGGGGGATTCGGAAAGAAAAATACATTTTGAACTTGGTGACAAGTTAATCTGGTGGTCTTAAATATATATATGTGGTACGCTATGAATTAGATGTTTTTCTGAGAAAGGAAAAAAGGGAGTGAATCTTTGGTATGCGAGATGAAATGAGCTTGTGTGTCTGTGTTGCATCGCTGTAAAAATGTTTCTTTCTGTTTCTCTGCTGGGAAATCAGACGCAAGAAGATATTTTGTAATGTTATTTTATATACCTGTATTTTAAAGTAAGCAGCATGTTTTAAGTATGAGGTATTAATAAGCAGTTTTAGTTTTGAGTGATAATTGTTTTTCGGCATGTAAAGATATGATATTGTTTTTGCAAGTGAAGTAACGGCTTTGAAAGTGGCTTTGAAAGTGCGAGGGTGTGTGTGATTTTTTGTCACGCTCTGGTAAATATGAAACTGTTTCTGGTATGATTAATGGGTTAACGTATGTTGTATTTGTAAGGTCTGTGCACGGAGTTAGTGCACACCATGAGATATAGTTATAAGCTGTAATTGAAAGTTTATCTAAAAGTGCGTCCGTTTTTGTTGCAAGTAAATTAATCTGCAGGTCATGCTACAGTACAGAGGTGAAATTTGTGTGGTAAATCATACAAGCAGCCTAAATTATGGTTGGGATATATATATGTAATTTACGTGATGAATGGTTAGTCCTTAAAGGGACAGTACACTGTAACAAGTTGTTGCTATTAATGTATTGTCCATGACTTGTTATACAAGCTGCATAGTATAAAATATAGGAGTAATTGCATTTGCAAGTTTATTTGTATATATATGAAGTAGCTGGTTTTATGCTTTCAAAACACAGTTGATTGCAATGGGTTGGATTTTAGATAATAATAATATCTCATTATCTTATATTTGTCTGTAAAATCAGAGCTCAGTGCGTAGACGGAGCAATAGAAAATTGTCATTTTCTTATTTAAAGGACCAGTGCAATAACACTGTTTTAGTAGTTTGCTAAATATATTTTAAGAGACCTTTCTTTGTATATATTTATTTAAATCTGCTGTTTAGATAGCAGATATTTCTTTTTGCAGTATAACTTAATTCTCTCTGTAATGCAAACTGAAGTGATAAGTTGTCTACAATTTTAGTGTAGCGATCTGTGAGACTAAAAAAAAAAAAAACGAGAAAAACAGAGGAGTGAAAATATTTAAAGGGATATAGGCAAACTGATATAACATCTGAGAATTTAAGGGAATATTTACAGAAAAGACAATGAGGTTTACTGTGAGCCTAAGACTAGAATATATCACTGTGATAGCAGTTTCAATTAAAGATTATTTTTTTAGTTTGGGTAAAATGTCCCTTTAACTAGCCTGCATCCCACTGTGAGTGCGTTCTTATGCTGCTTATGCTTGCTTAGGCTATTTAATGAACGTCAGTATACATTTTTATTATAAGTAAGGCCACTGGATCATTGGGAATAATTTAAAGGGCAAATTGTATTATTATTCTTTTGTAGAAAGCTTATTTTTTGTGTTATATGCGGTTGTTATATTTGGCTGGAGAGCTGCAGAATGGTGAATATCAAATTATACACAACGTTAAATCCAATAATTTTGTTGTGATTAAACTAATTAGCATTTATCAAGTTTTAGTGTGAATTTCATATTCTTAAGCAGTAAACAGTGTTTTTTCCTTTAAGTAAAAGTGAAACTTTGACCTTGCCTTACTATCCTTGAGAAAGACTGATAACACTGTGCATGTTTTGGTTTTCTTTAAAAAAAAAAAAAAAAAAGTTCTCTCTTGAGAGAAAGATTTGTACTTTACATTTAAAGCGGTAGTACTGGTATTCTATGTTATAAAAAAAAAATGATAAATATAAATTGCTCACTACAAAGAAATCAGTATTTATATTACATTCTGTCACAGAATATAGCGTAAAACTGATCATTTTATTTCTGTACCCATCTGCTGTCAAAGATATTACAGAACTCTTTGTTATTTAAAATAACCCCCACTGCGCTCAAGAGGCTTAAAAATTAGCATCTGAGCCTACCTATGGCCTAGATTTAGAGTTTGGCGAGAAATGTGGAACCTTCCCCTTGGAGGGGAGTCCTTGAATTCTAGAAGATATCCCTGGGATACAATCTCTAAGGCCCAGGGATCGTGTACGTCTCTTGCCCAGGCCTGAGCGAAGAGAGAGAGTCTGCCCCCCTACTAGATACGGTCCCGGATCTGGGGCTACCCCATCATGCTGTCTTGGAGGCAGCTGCAGGCTTCTTGGCCTGTTTACCCTTGTTCCAGCCTTGGTAAGGTTTCCAGGCTGACCTGGGTTGCGAAGCGTTACCCTCTTGCTTTGTAGCAGGGGAGGATGAAGCGAGACCGCTCCTGAAATTCCGAAAGGAACGAAAATTATTTTGTTTGTTCTTTATCTTAAAGGACTTGTCCTGAGGGAGAGCATGGACTTTTCCCCCAGTGATTTCTGAAATAATCTCTTTCAATTCAGGCCCGAAGAGGGTCTTTCCTTTGAAAGGGATGTTTAAGAGTTTGGATTTTGACAACACATCGGCCAACCAGGACTTTAGCCATAGCGCCCTGCGCGCTAAAATGGCGAAACCTGAATTCTTTGCCGCTAACTTAGCTAGTTGGAAAGCGGCATTTGTGATAAAAGAATTAGCCAGCTTAAGAGCCTTAATTCTGTCCATAATGTCCTCATATGAGGTCTCCGTCTGGAGCGCATCTTCCAGTGCCTCAAACCAGAAAGCAGCTGCAGTAGTTACAGGAACAATGCACGCAATAGGTTGGAGAAGAAAACCTTGTTGAACAAAAATTTTCTTAAGTAAACCCTCTAATTTTTTATCCATAGGGTCTTTAAAAGCACAACTGTCTTCAATTGGTATGGTTGTGCATTTAGCAAGTGAAGAAATAGCCCCCTCCACCTTAGGGACCGTCTGCCACGAGTCCCGCATGGGGTCAGATATGGGGAACATTTTCTTAAAAACAGGAGGGGGAACAAAGGGAATACCTGGTCTATCCCACTCCCTAGTAACAATATCCGCAATCCTCTTAGGGACCGGGAACAAATCAGTGTAAACAGGAACTTCAAGGTACTTGTCCATTTTACATAATTTCTCTGGAACCACCATAGGGTCGCAGTCATCCAGAGTAACTAATACCTCCCTGAGCAATAAGCGGAGGTGTTCTAGTTTAAATTTAAAAGCCAACGTATCTGAATCCGTCTGAGGAGCAACCTTTCCTGAATCGGAAATTTCTCCCTTAGACAGCACATCCCTCGCCCCCACTTCAGAGCGTTGTGAGGGTATATCGGAATCTGTTCTTAAAACAGAGCTATCACGCTTTGCAGGTAACACGGGCAGTTTAGATAAAAACACTGAGAGAGTATTATTCATAACTGCCGCCAAGTCTTGCAAGGTAAAGGAGTTAGACGCACTAGAGGTGCTAGGCGTTGCTTGAGCGGGCGTAACTGGTTGTGACACTTGGGGAGAGGTTGACGGACTAACCTCGTTACCTGAGACGGACTAACCTCGTCTGAGAATCATCTTGGGCCACATTTTTAAGTGCAACAATATGTTCTTTAAAGTGTATAGACATATCAGTACAAGTGGGACACATTCTGAGGGGGGGTTCCACCATGGCTTCTAAAAACATTGAACAAGGATTTTCCTTGGTGTCAGACATGTTTAACAGACTAGTATTAAAACAAGCAGGCTTGGAAATCACTTTAATCAAGTAAAAAACCCACTTTGAAAAAAAACGTTACTGTGCCTTTAAGAGATAAAAAAGGCACACAATTTTGCAAAATAGTGAAAAAATGCAGCAAACTTTTCGAAATTTTTACAGTATGTACTTAAAGCATTAGAAAGATTGCACCACTAGCAATAAAAACGATTAACCCCCTTAATTCCAAAACCGGATCGACAGTAAGCCAAAAAAACTGTTAAAAAACTTTCAGCACCCTGCTACAGCTCTGCTGTGGCCCTACCTGCCCTTAGGAACCAGATTTGTGGGGAAAAAACTTCTTATAGGCCCTCAAACTGCAGCCGGACCCTCCATGTGTAGCAGCCTGAACTTCTAGTCAATTTTAACTGTGCATCTGAGGCGTGAAATTAGGCCCCTCCCACCTCACTACGGTGCTTGTGAGGCCTAAAGAAACACTCCCAAGTGTATGAATAATAGCCATGTGGGTAACAACCCCTGAAAACCCCCCAAAGTAACCCTCAAAGTGTCTCAAACAAACGAAATTTTCAATAAAAACCGTTTGCCATAAAGTAGTGTCAACCAGCATAAACTAGCCCTGTTATGTAAGCTTAAAATTCCATACTTAGTTTCTGAATATAGCTTACCCTTCCCTCATGGGGATATTATCAGTCCTTTCTAGCATTATCACAGTCTTGTCTAGAAATAAATGACTGAACATACCTTTTTTGCAGCCTAACCTGCAAACCGTTCCCCCCAACTGAAGTTTTCTTGTACTCCTCAGTCCTTTGTGGGAACAGCAGTGGATTTTAGTTACAACATGCTAAAATCATCTTCCTCCCTGCAGAAATCTTCATCTCCTTTCAGCTAGAGAGTAAATAGTACACACCGGCACCATTTAAAATAACAAACTTTTGCTTGTAGAAAATAAAAACTAAATTTCTAACACCACATTCAGTTTACACTTCCGATTGCTTAGAGCCGGCAAAGAGAATGACTGGGGGGTGGAGCTAGAGGGGGAGCTATATGGACAGCTCTGCTGTGTGCTCTCTTTGCCACTTCCTGTTGGGAAGGAGAATATCCCACAAGTAAAGGATGAATCCGTGGACTCGATACATCTTACAAGAGAAACCACCTTATCAAAATGAAAGATAACATAAGGGAAATTACACTGTAGCGCCGAGAGCTCTGAAACTCTCCGAGTAGAGGATAGCCCCAAAACCTTCTAAGATAACTACTTAATATGTAAGTTGCTCAAACAGACCCTGCTGAAAAACCTTAAGAACAAGATTAAGACTGCAGGGAGGAGTAACCAGTGTAAAACACAGGCTGGATCCTGACCAAGGCCTTACAAAAACATAATTTATGTAAGAACTTACCTGATAAATTCATTTCTTTCATATTAGCAAGAGTCCATGAGCTAGTGACGTATGGGGCAAAGTTTCCCAAACCTTAAAATGCCTATAAATACACCCCTCACCACACCCACAAATCAGTTTAACGAATAGCCAAGAAGTGGGGTGATAAGAAAAAAGTGCGAAAGCATATAAAATAAGGAATTGGAATAAGTGTGCTTTATACAAAAAAATCATAACCACCACAAAAAGGGTGGGCCTCATGGACTCTTGCTAATATGAAAGAAATGAATTTATCAGGTAAGTTCTTACATAAATTATGTTTTCTTTCATGTAATTAGCAAGAGTCCATGAGCTAGTGACGTATGGGATAATGACTACCCAAGATGTGGATCTTTCCACGCAAGAGTCACTAGAGAGGGAGGGATAAAATAAAGACAGCCAATTCCTGCTGAAAATAATCCACACCCAAAATAAAGTTTAATAAAAACATAAGCAGAAGATTCAAACTGAAAGACTTAGTAGCTTCAACATAATATTTCAAAGCTCTAACAACATCCAAAGAATGCAACGATTTCTCCTTAGAATTCTTAGGATTAGGACATAATGAAGGCAACCACAATTTCTCTACTAATGTTGTTGGAATTTACAACCTTAGGTAAAAATGCAAAAGAAGTTCGCAACCACCGCCTTATCCTGATGAAAAATCAGAAAAGGAGACCTCACAAGAAAGAGCAGATAATTCAGAAACTCTTCTGGCAGAAGAGATCGGCTAAAAGGAACAAAACTTTCCAAGAAGTAATTTAATGTCCAATGAATGCATTGGTTCAACGGAGGAGCTTGAAGAGCCCCCCAGAACCAAATTCAAACTCCAAGGAGGAGAAATTGACTTAAAGACAGGTTTTATACGAACCAAGCTTGTACAAAACAATGAATATCAGGAAGACTAGCAATCTTTCTGTGAAAAAGAACAGAAAGAGCAGAGATTTGTCCTTTCAAGGAACTTGCAGACAAACCCTTTCTCAAACCATCCTGAAGAAACTGTAAAATTCTCGGAATATCTAAAAGAATGCCAGAAAAATGATGAGAAAGACACCAAGAAATATAAGTCTTCCAGACTCTATAATATATCTCCCTAGATACAGATTTACGAGCCTGTAACATAGTATTATCACAGAGTCAGAGAAACCCTCTTTGACCAAAGATCAAAGCGTTCAATCTCCCTACCTTTAAATTTACAGAGGATTTGAGATCCTGATGGAAAAAAGGACCTTGCGACAGAAGGTCTGGTCTTAACGGAAGAGTCCACGGTGGCAAGAGGCCATCGGACAAGATCCCCATACCAAAACCTGTGAGCGCCATGCCTGGAGCTACCAGCAGAACAAACGAGCATTCCTTCAGAATCTTGGAGATCACTCTTGGAAGAAGAACTAGAGGCGGAAAGATATAAGCAGGATGATACTTCCAAGGAAGTGACAATGCATCCACTGCTTCCGCTTGAGGATCCCTGGATCTGGACAGATACCTGGGAAGTTTCTTGTTTAGATGAGAGGCCATCAGATCTATTTCTGGAGTCCCCACATTTGGACAATCTGAAGAAATACCTCTGGGTGAAGAGACCATTCGCCCGGATGCAACGTTTGGCGACTGAGATAATCCGCTTCCCCAATTGTCTATACCTGGGATATGAACCGCAGAAACTAGACAGGAGCTGGATTCCGCCCAAACCAGAATTCGAGGACACTTCTTTCATAGCCAGAGGGCTGTGAGTCCCTCCTTGATGATTGATGTATGCCACAGATGTGACATTGTCTGTCTGAAAACAAATGAACGATTTCTCTCTTTAGAAGAGGCCAAGACTGAAGAGCTCTGAAAATTGCACGGAGTTCCAAAATATTGATCGGTAATCTCACCTCCTGAGATTCCCAAAACCCCTTGTGCCGTCCAGAGACCCCCACACAGCTCCCCAACCTGTAAGACTTGCATCTGTTGAGATTACAGTCCAGGTCGGAAGAACAAAAGAAGCCCCTGAACTAAACGATGGTGATCTGTCCACCACGTCAGAGAGTGTCGTACAATCGGTTTTAAAGATATTAATTGAGATATCTTTGTGTAATCCCTGCACACTGGTTCAGCATACAGAGCTGAAGAGGTCGCATGTGAAAACGAGCAAAGGGGATCGCGTCCGATGCAGCAGTCATAAGACCTAGAATTTCCATGCATAAGGCTACCGAAGGGAATGATTGTGACTGAAGGTTTCGACAAGCTGATATCAATTTTAGACGTCTCTTGTCTGTCAAAGATAGAGTCATGGACACCTGAATCTATCTGGAAAACCCAAAAAGGTTACCCTTGTCTGAGGAATCAATGAACTTTTTAGTAAATGATCCTCCAACCATGATCTTGAAGAAACAACACAAGTCGATTCGTATGAGATTCTGCTAAATGTGAAGACTGAGCAAGTACCAAGATATCGTCCAAATAAGGAAATACCACATACCCTGTTCTCTGATTACAGACAGAAGGGCACCGAGAACCTTTGTAAAAATTCTTGGAGCTGTTGCTAGGCCAAACGGCAGAGCCACAAACTGGTAATGCTTGTCTAGGAACGAGAATCTCAGAAACTGATAGTGATCTGGATGAATCGGAATATGCAGATATGCATCCTGTAAATCTATTGTAGACATATAATGCCCTTGCTGAACAAAAGGCAGGATAGTCCTTACAGTTACCATTTTGAATGTTGGTATCCTTACATAACGATTCAAATTGTTTAGATCCAGAACTGGTCTGAAGGAATTTCCTCTTTGGTACAATGAAGAGATTTGAATAAAACCCCAGCCCCTGTTCCAGAACAGGAACTGGGCATAATTACTCCAGCCAACTCTAGATCTGAAACACATTTCAGAAAGCTTGAGCCTTCGCTGGATTTACTGGGACACTGGAAAGAAAAAAATCTCTTTGCAGGAGGCCTTATCTTGAAAGCCAAATTCTGTACCCTTCTGAAACAATATTCTGAAATCCAAGAGATTGTGAACGGAATTGATCCAAACTTTCTTTGAAAAAACATAATCTGCCCCCTACCAGCTGAGCTGGAATGAGGGCCGCACCTTCATGTGGACTTAGGAGCTGGCTTTGATTTTCTAAAGGCTTGGATTTATTCCAGACTGGAGACGGTTTCCAAACTGATACCGCTCCCTGAGGATGAAGGATCAGGCTTTTGTTCCTTGTTGTGACGAAAGGAACGAAAACGATTATTAGACCTAAATTTACCTTTAGATTTTTTATCCTGTGGTAAAAAAGTTCCCTTTCCCTCCAGTAACAGTTGAGATAATAGAATCCAACTGAGAACCAAATAATTTATTACCCTGGAAAGAAAGGGAAAGCAGAGTAGACTTAGAAGGACATATCAGCATTCCAAGTTTTAAGCCATAAAGCTCTTCTAGCTAAAATAGCTAGAGACATATACCTGATATCAACTCTAATGATATCAAAGATGGCATCACAAATAAAATTATTAGCATGTTGAAGAAGATTAATAATGCTATGAGAATTGTGATCTGTTACTTGTTGCGCTAAAACTTCCAACAAAAAGTTGAAGCTGCAGCAACCTCCGCCAAAGATATAGCAGGTCTAAGAAGATTACCTGAACACAAGTAAGCTTTTCTTAGAAAGGATTCAATTTTCCTATCTAAAGGATCCTTAAAGGAAGTACCATCTGCCGTAGGAATGGTAGTACGCTTAGCAAGAGTAGAGACAGCCCCATCAACCTTAGGGATTTTGTCCCCAAAATTCTAATCTGTCAGATGGCACAGGATTAAATTGCTTAAAACGTTTAGAAGGAGCAAAATGAATTACCCAAAATATTCCATTCCCTGGAAATTACTTCAGAAATAGCACCAGGAACAGGAAAAAACTTCTGGAATAACTACAGGAGATTTAAAAACCTTATCTAAACGTTTAGATTTAGTATCAAGAGGACCAGAATCCTCAATTTTCTAATGCAATTAGGACTTCTTTAAGTAAAGAACGAATAAATTCCATTTTAAATAACTATGAAGATTTATCAGCATCAACCTCTGAGACAGAATCCTCTGAACCAGAAGAGCCATTATCAGAATCAGAATGATGATGTTCATTTAAAAATTCATCTGAAAAATGAGAAGTTTTAAAAGACTTTTTACGTTTACCAGAAGGAGGAATAACAGACATAGCCTTCTTAATGGATTTAGAAACAAAATCCCTTATGTTATCAGTAACACTCTGAGTATTAGATGTTGATGGAACAGTAACAGGTAATGTAACTTTACTAAAGGAAATATTATCTGCATTAACAAGTTTGTCATGACATTCAATACAAACAACAGCTGGAGGAACAGCTACCAAAAGTTTACAGCAGATACACTTTGGTAGCTCCAGCACCAGGCAGCGATTTTCCAGAAGTATCTTCTGACTCAGCTTCAACATGGGACATCTTGCAATATGTAATAGAAAAAACAGCATATAAAGCAAAATGGATCAAATTCCTTAAATGACAGTTTCAGGAATGGGAAAAAATGCCAGTGAACAAGCTTCTAGCAACCAGAAGCAATAAAAAATCAGACTTAAATAATGTGGAGACAAAAGTGACGCCCATATTTTTTTAGCGCCAAATAAGACGCCCACATTATTTGGCGCCTAAATGTTTTTGGCGCCAAAAATGACGCCACATCCAGAACGCCGACATTTTTGGCGCAAAAGAACGTCAAGAATGACGCAACTTCCGGGGACACGTATGACGCCGAAAACAGAAAAAAAAAATTTGCGCCAAAAAAGTCCGCGCCAAGAATGACGCAATAAAATGAAGCATTTTCAGCCCCCGCGAGCCTAACAGCCCACAGGGAAAAGTCAAATTTTAAGGTAAGAAAAAAATTGTTTTATTCAAATGCTTATCCCTAAATATGAAAATGACTGTCTGAAAATAAGGAATGTTGAACATCCTGAGTCAAGGCAAATAAATGTTTGAATACATATATTTAGAACTATATAAAAAAGTGCCCAACCATAGCTTAGAGTGTCACAGAAAAATAAGACTTACTTACCCCAGGACACTCATCTACATGTTGTAGAAAGCCAAACCAGTACTGAAACGAAAAATCAGCAAGGTAATGGTATATATATATAAGAGTATATCGTCGATCTGAAAAGTGAGGTAAGAGATGAATCTCTACGACCGATAACAGAGAACCTATGAAATAGACCCCGTAGAAGGAGATCATTGAATTCAAATAGGCAATACATCTCCTCACATCCCTCTGACATTCACTGCACGCTGAGAGGGAAAACCGGGCTCCAACCTGCTGCGGAGCGCATATCAACGTAGAAATCTAGCACAAACTTACTTCACCACCTCATAGGAGGCAAAGTTTGTAAAACTGATTTGTGGGTGTGGTGAGGGGTGTATTTGTAGGCATTTTGAGGTTTGGGAAACTTTGCCCCTCCTGGTAGGAATGTATATCCCATACGTCACTAGCTCATGGACTCTTGCTACTTACATGAAAGAAACAATTGTACGTCTGGCACATCCGCCAAACGCTTATGCAACAAAATAGACAATGCCAAAATCGGATCCTTCAGAGTACTAGCTGACAAACCCTTCTCCAGACCATCCTGGAGAAAGGACAAAATCCTAGGATCCTGAATCTACTCCAAGAGTATCCCTTGGGTTCACACCACACAATATTTACACCAAATCTTATGGTAGATCTTATGAGTCACAGGCTTACGGGTCTGGATCAAGGTCTCGATGACCGACCCTGAAAAACCCACACTTAGACAAAAATAAGCGTTCAATCTACAAGCAGTCAGCTTCAGAGCAAACCAGATTTGGATGAATGAAGGGACCCTGAAGTAGAAGGTCTTTCCTCAGAGGAAGTCTCCAAGGTAAAGGTGACTATTAGCATTACCTACACTCTCTCCTGAGTGATACGAGTGATGACTCATGGAAGAAGAGCAACTGGAAGAAACAGGTACACCCCCAAAGAACCACCAGGGCATCTATAAGAGTGGCCAGAGGAACTCTCCGCTCCCGGAATTCACTCATAAAAAAGTGAAAAATGGATAAGCAACGAAAATAAATGTCTGCCTACCAACCATGCCAATCAGGTCACAGGAACTCCAGGTTCCTCTCAGGCAGTAAATGTAACCACTGAGATGAAAATGTTCAATTAAAACCTGACAAGTAGATAAAGTAATTAGTCAGTGAAACCCAAACAATCAGACAAGTTAAAACACTCACAATCTTAGTGCACAAAGTATATGCATCAAGGATCAAAGTCCCACTTCAGGTTAATTCGAGGGCTTGGAGCAACTCACCAGGGCCGTAGTTCATGCCTTACTTATGAAGTCCGGAGTGACCACAACCGTGGTTACCATCCTGTGCCGCAAATGAAGTCGGGACTACACCTCTCTCACTTCCAATTTCGCGGCTCACAGGACCTCTCCGATAGGCTCCACAAGCCTCACCCAGTGCTCCTGCAGCTTGTCCGTCACCCGAAAAGTGACCACACCTCCAAACCTTAAATGGAAAAAGATCCGCTCCAAACACTGCACCAGCCTCTGGGTCGGTTATGCTGGAACTGAAGATACTTAGAAAGGGAATCTGACACCAGTATGAAAAGGTAAAACCAGTCCTTTATTAGATACGAAAGTTAAAATATACACAGCAAACAGTTGTATGAAAGGTCATCACGGGCGCAACACTGTCAGCCTTACACGTTTCGGATGAATATCCGTAGTCACAGCCTGTAGTGCATGACCCTCACACCTGCTTAAAAAACATATAAACAAATATGATAGGTTCAGACAAATATACCGCCTCCATGAAATGAACCAATCATAATTGGTAAAAACTTAACCCACCCCCTTTAGGTGTTCACTGCACATAATACACAAGATAAAACAAACTGCATAGAAAATACTGCTCGAAAGATATATATACACTCTGTTTCACAAGATTTAAACCCACATGTGAAAAGATATATGCAAAACAACCAGGAATAGCTTATTATATATATATATATATATATATATATATATATATATATATATTATATATATATGATATAGTATAAATATATATATAAAAACACAGATACACTCTTATAATTTATATTTCCTTAGATACATAAAGAGCTACTCGAAGTGAACAGGAATATGTTAGACAATAGCATGTTGCAATACCGAAATGTTAGACACGGTGCATTCGCTGAAATTACTTAAATACAGAACACTATTCAAAATGATCAATAATTTCTTATGGATCTCCCAAATAGTGCAAAAGATTTAATGAAATTACTATTAATCATCAAATAATGGCATGGTATTAGAATAAATGTTTCGCCAAAGTCAAATATAGTAAATAAGTAAAACGCTTTCAAAAATAGAAGTATTGAGCTATCAGTAACACTATCAGTACACTATTCACATTGGTACAAAACTCCATACTAAAAAAGGAAATTTATGCTTACCTGATAAATTTATTTCTTTTACGATATGACGAGTCCACGGATTTCATCCTTACTTGTGGGATTTATCCTCCTGCTGACAGGCAGTGGCAAAGAGCACCACAGCAGAGCTGTATATATAGCTCCTCCCTTCCTTCCCAATCCAGTCATTCAACCAAAGTTAGGAAGAGAAAGGAAAAGCCAAAGGTGCAGAGGTGACTAAAGTTTAATAAAAATAAATTTATACCTGTTCTAAAAAGACAGGGAGGGGCCGTGGACTTGTCATATCATAAAATAAATAAATTGATCAGGTAAGCATAAATTTCCTTTTCTTTTACAAAGATATGACGAGTCACAGATTTCATACTTACTTGTGGGATACCAATACCAAAGCTATAGGACACGGATGAAAGGGAGGGACAGAACCTAAAACGGAAGGCACCACTGCTTGAAGAACCTTTCTCCCAAAAACAGCCTCAGAAGAAGCAAAAGTATCAAATTTGGAACATTTTGGAATAAGTATGAAGAGACGACCAAGTTGCAGCCTTGGGGCAAATCTGTTTAACAGAAACATCATTTTTAAATGCCCATGAGGAAGCCACAGCCCTAGATGATACTCTTCAGCCAAAAAGAAATAGGTAGCCGTAGCTTTCTGGCCCCTACGCTTTCCAGAAAAAACAACAAATAAAGAAGAGGATTGACGAAATTCCTTTAGTCGCCTGCAAGTAAAACTTTGAGGGCATGGACTGCGTCCAGGTTATGCAACTTACGCTCCTTCTTAGAAGAAGGATTAGGACATAATGAAGGAACAACAATTTCCTGATTAATATTCTTATTAGAAACAATCTTAGGAAGGAAACCAGGTTTGGTACGTAAAACCACATTATCAGAATGGAAGATAAGATAAGGTGAATCACATTGTAACGCAGAAAGCTCAGAAACTCTGCGAGCAGAAGAAATAGCAACCAAAAACAAAACTTACCAGGATAATAACTTAATATCAGTTATTATCAGAGCCTGACCAAAAAGACTGAACGTCTGGAACATCTGCCAAATGCTTGTGCAATAAAATCGACAAAGCAGAAATTTGTCCCTTTAAGGAACTTGCTGATAACTCTTTCTCCAATCCTTCTTGGAGAAAAGACAGAATTCTGGGAATCCTGACTCTACTCCATGAGTAGCCCTTGGATTTACACCAATCAAGATATTTACACCATATCTTATGGTAGTTCTTTCTAGTAACAGGCTTACGTTCCTGAATCAAAGTATCAATGACCGAAATCAGAGAACCCACGCTTAGATAAAATTAAGCGTTCAATCTCCAAGGCAGTCAGTTGCAGAGAAACTAGATTTGGGTGTTGAAAGGGTGCCTGAATGAGAAGGTCCTGCCTCAATTGAAGCTTCCACGGTGACAGAGAGGACATGTCCACTAGATCGCATACCCAGTCCTGGCGAGAGCCACGCAGGTGCGATTAGAATTACTGAAGCCTTTCTCCTGTTTGATCTTGAGCAATCACCCGGGGAAGGGAGAGCCAACGGTGGAAACACATAAGCTAGGGCTGAACGACCAAGGGCACTGCCAAGGCATCTATCCGTTCTGGCCTGGGGATCCCTCAACCTGGATCCGTATCTCGGGAGCTTGGCATTCTGACAAGACGCCATCAATCTAATTCCGTCTGCCCCAACTGAGAATCAGAGCAGCAAAGACCTCCAGATGGAGTTCCACTCCCCCGATGGGAAAGTTTGTCTACTTAGAAAATCCGCTTCCCAGTTGTCCACTCCTGGGATGTTGTATTGCTGACAGATAACCAAAAGGAGAGCCTCCTCCCATTCAATTATCTTGGATACTTCTGTCATCGCTAAGGGACTTCTTGTTCCCCCCCTGATGATTGTTGTAAGCCACAGTCGTGATGTTGTCCGACTAAAAGCGAATGAACTTGGCTGAAGCCAACTGAGGCCATGCATGAAGAGCATTGAATATTGCTCTCAATTCCAGAATATTGATAGGAAAGAAGGGACTCCAACTGAGTCCACACACCTTCAGAGCCTTCAGAGATTTCCAGACTGCACCTTAACCTAGAAGGCTGGCGTCTGTCGTTATCACCCATGAGGGTCTGTGGAAGTATGTCCCTTGGGACAGATGATCCTGAGACAACCACCAAAGTAGAGAGTCTCTTGTCTCCTGATCCAGATCTATCTGAGGAGACAAATTTGTATAATCTCCGTTCCACTGTCTGAGCATGCTCAGCTGTAGTGGTCTGAGATGAAAACGAGCAAACGGAGCGTGTCCATTGCCGCCACCAATCAATCCAATTACCTCCATGCACTGGGCCACTGATGCCGAGGAGTGAACTGAAGGGCTCGGCATGTATACAGAATCTTTATCTTTCTGACCTCTTGTCAAGAAGATCTTCATAGATACGGAATCTATTAGATTCACCTTCCACCCGTGAGTCCTCAGAAAGGACAGGACCATGTCTGTAGGAGACTTTGCTAGATGGTAAGACGACGCCTGCATTAGAATATCTTCCAGGTAAGGAACTGCAATACCCCGCGGCCTGAGAACCGCCAGAAGGGACCCTAGAACCTTCATGAAGATCCTGGGTGCTGTGGCCAACCCGAAGGGAAGAGCCACAAACTGAAAATGTTTGTCCAGAAAGGCAAACCTTAGGAACTGAATGATGATCCTTGTGGATAGGAATATGAAGGTATGCATCCTTCAAGTCCACGGTAGTCATATATTGACCCTCCTGGACCAATGGTAGATTTGTTTGAATAGTCTCCATCTTGAAAGATGGGACTCTGACAAACTTGTTTAGAATCTTTAGATCTAAAATGGGTCGGAACGTGCCCTACTTTTTGGGGACCATGAAAAGATTTGAGTAAAACCCCTGCCCTTGTTCCAGCATTGGAATGGGACGAATTACTCCCATAGTAGAGAGGTCTTTTACACAACATAAGAACGCCTCTCTTTTTGTCTGGTCTGCAGACAATCGTGAAAGAAGAAACCTCCCCCTTGGGAGAGAATTCTTGAATTCCAGCTGATACCCTTGGGACACAATGTCCAAGGATCCTGTACATCTCTTACCCAAGCCTGGACAAAGAGAGAAAGCCTGCCCCCTACTAGATCCGGACCGGGATCAGGGGCTGCCCCTTCATGCTGACTTAGTAACAGCAGCGGGCTTCTTGGGTTGCTTACCCATGTTCCATGCCTGGTTGGCCTGAACAAAATTCCCTTCTTGCTTAGCGGAAGAAGAGGGGATTTCTCTGAAATTCCGAAAGAACGGAAATTATTTCGGTTTACCCTTCATTTTAGAAGTTCTATCCTGAGGTAAAAGATGACCCTTACCTCCCGTAATGTCAGAAATTATTTCTTTCAAATCAGGCCCGAATAGGGTTTTGCCCTTGAAAGGAATAGCCAAAAGCTTTGACTTAGATGATACATCAGCAGACCAAGATTTTAACCATAACTGCTCTACGCGCTAAAATGGAAAATCCAGCATTCTTAGCCGCCAATTGGCAATCTGAAAGGCAGCATCTGTAATAAAAGAATTAGCCAGCTTAAGAGCCTTAATTCTATCTAAAATATCCTCCTATAATGAATTGTTTAAAACTTAAGGGATCACAGCTGCAGATTCATCAAAACTATTAAACAACAATTCTTGTAATTGTTTTTAAGATCAACTCAATATATATATATATATAGATTTGTATCACATACACTCACAACCCATTACTGACAAGAATAGGTAGATTATATGTAAGTGACTTTAGTATGAGTTATAAAGTATCAGTGCTCCTGTGCAAAAACAGGAACAATTGTAAGCATGAGAGAAATTTGAGGAAGAACAATCAGGTTGAATAAACAACTTTCAGATAGAGATCATATACGAACTATCTTCCTTTTGATTATAGAGTTTGCAATTCTTAGTACAATATAGACAGTCAGGTAAGTAAATGGTTTTACCGTTATTCAGCAGCGTTACAGTGTGTGGGCTTGTAACACAGACACTCGGCTTGCAGGGAGATCAGCTGTTTGCAGCGAAGATGATTGCGGTTTACTTGTGTGCAGAGTTCTGGAGGTGAGAAGCACAGCTGCTGTGAACAGCCAGAGAGATGTTGCAGAGAGGGGAGGAGTTTTCGTCCGGTATGAAATCTGACTGACAACCTGTGAAATAGTGCAGGAACAGTTTGTTTCAATAAGAAATCCGATAACAAGCAGATGGATTACTTACAAGCTAGTTGGTAAGTCCTGAGAGTTGTTATTTAGAAACAAGCTGAATGTGCTTCTGTCATGAGCCAAAAGATATGAGCAGTTGGTAAACTGTTACAATCAAGTTTAGAAGGAGCGCTGAGACAGTCCCAAAAGTTAAGGTCTCACAATGTTGAAAAGGCATAAACTGCAGAAATAACAGAATGCCAGGAGCTTAGGAATTGTTAGTCAGGATACACCTGTGGAATAAGAAAAATTACTAAGCACCTGTGTGAAGGTGAGCAGAGCTTATAACAGGAAAGGAGGTGGAGATTTGAGGATGAGCCCATTACTTGACCTTAGAGCAGGGAGTTCTGACACCTCCAAAGGAGTCTCAGTTTTAAGAGGACTCTTCTAGGACATTAAACCAGAAGGCCGGCAGCAGTAGTAACTGGTACAATGCAGGCCGTTGGTTGCAAAAGGAAACCCTGATGAATAAACATCTTTTTTAGAAGACCCTCCAACTTCTTGTCCATAGGATCTTTAAAAGCACAACTGTCTTCGAATAGGAATAGTTGTATGCTTAGGCCAAAGTAGATATAGCCCCTTCCACCTTAGGAACTGATTGCCACCGAGTCCCGAACAGTGTCAGACAAGGGATACATCTTCTTAAAATTAGGAGAGGGTGAGAACGGAATACCCGGTCTGTCCCATTCCCTCTTTATAATCTCTGTGATTCTTTTAGGAACCGGGAAAACATCAGTGTAGGCAGGTACCTCTAAGTATTTGTCCATCTTACACAACTTCTCTGGTGGCACCACAATAGGATCACAGTCATCCAGAGTCGCTAAAACCTCCCGAAGCAACAAGCGGAGGTGTTCAAGCTTAAATTTAAACGACATAACGTCTGAGTCTGTGTGAGGTAATGCACTTCCTGAATCGGAAAGCTCCCCCTCAGATAAAAGTTCCCTGACCCCCTCATCTCCCTGTGAGGGAACATCAGAAATAGCTAATAATGTAGTAGAAGGCTCAGTATTTATATTAACCTCTGACCTACTGTGTTTACCCTGTAACACTGGCAACTTAGATAATACCTCTGTAAGGGTAGTTGTCATAACTGCAGCCATATCCTGCAATGTAAAGGAATTAGACGCTGTTGAAGAGCCAGGCGTCGCTTGGGTGGGCGTTAATTGTAAGGCCCTCTCAGTACATGATGGACACAAAGTTAAAGGGGGTTTCACAATGCATCTAAATACATAGAACAAGGAGTTTCCTCAGAGTCAGACATGTTAAAACAGACTAGCAAACTTATAATAGTCGTCCTATATAAAAATATCTTACTTTAAATTCAATTATGCCAAGAATTAATGCAAAAAGAAAAACACTGTACTGCCCCTTTAAATTTCAAAAGTGCATCTATTTTACTGAAAACGCTCAAAAACATCTAAATAGTAATAACATTATTTGGAAGTGTCCAAACCTCACTAACAGTATTGCACCCACTTGCAAGATCAATATAAAAATATATAAACCACAAGAAATAAGTATAAATCTTTTATTGGCCCCTGCACCACGCCACAGCTCTGCTGTGACGCCTACCTGCCCCTGAATGAAACTGCCGTCACTCGAGCAGCTTTACAGGTCCTCAGGAAGTCCAGTACAACTTTAGCTTCACTAGAATCAAGTCGTGTCACCCTTGCAATCCGGCTGAAGTGCGCATCTGAGCGAGCGTAAAACAGGCCCCGCCCACCATGGGCGTCATACAAACTCCGTAATACCCGCATGGGTCATAACAAAAAATAACATGTCACCTGACAAAAACCTGTGCCCTCTAAAAACACTATATATCAAGTGAATCACCGCATTAAGAGCAATTCCCAGCGTCAAGCTCCTCTCATAAGTCACCAATTATAACACATACTTGGTTAACAAAAAATAAAAAGGATTCCAGGTACATTATATCCCTTTTTGTACATAGTGTATACTGCTTACCCTTTCCCCTAAGGGAAAAAATGTCAGCCCGTTCTGTATATCAAGTTTCCCAGAATCAAAGACTGAACATACCTCAAAGTTTGGTTTGCAGCAAACACCGTTCTCCACACTGAAGATTTTTATACACTATCTACAGGTGCTGTTGGGAACCATCATGGACCTCAGATAAACATTTTGCTGAGATCATCAACATCAGGGCAGAAGATTCTCACTCTCCCTGAGAAAAATAGCACTCTCTGGCACTATTTAAAAATATAAAAAAAATCTTGATTGAAGAAAATAAAACTAACACCTCACTTTACCTCTTCCTAGTACTAACAAGGCAAAGAGAATGACTGGGTTGGGAGGGAAGGGAGGAGCTATATATACAGCTCTGCTGTGGTGCTCTTTGCCACTTCCTGTCAGCAGGAGGATAAATCCCACAAGTAAGGATGAAATCCATGGACTTGTCATATCTTTGTAAAAGAAAGCTATATATACAATAGATAAACCCGCATTGATAGTAGAAACAGAATTTATGTTTACCTGATAAATTTCTTTCTTCCTACGGTGTGTCCGGTCCACGGCTTCATCCTTACTTGTGGAATATTCTCTTCCCTACAGGAAGTGGCAAAGAGAGCACAACAGCAGAGCTGTCCATATAGCTCCCCCTCTAGCTCCGCCCCCCAGTCATTCGACCGACGGTCAGGAGAAAAAAGGAGAACCATAGGGTGCAGTGGTGACTGTAGTGTACAAAAACAAAAAATTTAAACCTGACTAAAAGCCAGGGCGGGCCGTGGACCGGACACACCGTAGGAGAAAGAAATTTATCAGGTAAACATAAATTCTGTTTTCTCCTACATTGGTGTGTCCGGTCCACGGCATCATCCTTACTTGTGGGAACCAATACCAAAGCTTTAGGACACGGATGAAGGGAGGGAACAAGTCAGGTAATCTAAATGGAAGGCACCACTGCTTGTAAAACCTTTCTCCCAAAAATAGCCTCCGAAGAAGCATAAGTATCGAATTTGTAAAATTTGGCAAAAGTATGCAGAGAAGACCACGTTGCTGCCTTACAGATCTGTTCAACAGAAGCCTCATTCTTGAAGGCCAATGTGGAAGCCACAGCTCTAGTAGAATGAGCAGTAATTTCGTTCAGGAGGCTGCCGTCCCGGGCAGTCTCATAGAAGCCAATCGAATGATGCTTTTTAACCAGAAAGAAAGAGAGGTAGCAGTAGCTTTCTGACCTCTCCTCTTACCAGAATAGACGACAAACAATGAAGATGTCTGTCTGAAATCCTTTGTTGCTTTCTAGATAGAATTTTAAAGCACGAACCACATCTAGATTGTGTAACAAACGTTCCTTTTTGGAAACTGGATTAGGACACAGAGAAGGAACAACTATTTCCTGGTTAATATTCCTATTGGAAACCACCTTCGGAAGAAAACCAGGTTTGGTACATAAAACGACCTTATCTGAATGGAACACCAGATAGGGTGAATTACACTGCAAAGCAGACAATTCAGAAACTCTTCTAGCAGAAGAAATAGCAACCAAAAACAAAACTTTCCAAGATAGTAACTTAATATCTATGGAATGTAAAGGTTCAAATGGAACCCCTTGAAGAACTGAAAGAACTAAATTCAGACTCCATGGAGGAGTCACATGTCTGTAGACAGGCTTAATTCTGACCAACGCCTGTACGAACGCCTGAACATCTGGCACAGCTGCCAGACGTCTGTGTAACAAGACAGACAGAGCAGAAATCTGTCCCTTTAAAGAACTGGCTGACAGACCTTTCTCCAGACCTTCTTGGAGAAAGGAAAGAATCCTCGGAATTCTAATTTTACTCCATGAGTAACCCTTGGATTCGCACCAATAAAGATATATCTGCCATATCTTATGGTAAATTCTCCTGGTTACAGGCTTTCTAGCCTGAACCAGAGTATCTATAACAGAGTCCGAAAACCCACGCTTAGACAGAATCAAGCGTTCAATCTCCAAGAAGTCAGCTGCAGAGAAACTAGGTTTGGATGTTCGAATGGACCTTGCACTAGAAGGTCCTGTCTCAATGGTAGCTTCCATGGTGGAGCCGATGACATATTCACCAGGTCTGCATACCAAGTCCTGCGTGGCCACGCAGGAGCTATTAGAATCACCGAAGCCTTCTCCTGTTTGATCCTGGCTACTAGCCTGGGGAGTAGAGGAAACGGTGGAAAGACATATGCTAGATTGAATGACCAAGGCGTCACTAATGCATCTACCAATGTCGCCTTGGGATCCCTGGACCTGTAGCATGGAACCTTGGAGTTCTGACGAGACGCCATCAGATCCAGATCTGGAATGCCCCATAGTTGAATTAACTGGGCAAAGACCTCCGAGTGAAGTTCCCACTCCCCCGGATGGAAAGTCTGACGACTCAAATAATCTGCCTCCCAGTTGTCTACTCCTGGGATGTGAATTGCAGATAGATGGCAGGAGTGATCCTCCGCCCATTTGATGATCTTGGATACTTCTCTCATCGCCAGGGAACTCTTCGTTCCTCCCTGATGATTGATGTACGCTACAGTCGTCATGTTGTCCGACTGAAATCTTATGAATTTGGCCTTCGCTAGTTGAGGCCAAGCCAGGAGCGTATTGAATATCGCTCTTAATTCCAAAATGTTTATCGGGAGAAGAGATTCTTCCCGAGACCATAGACCCTGAGCTTTCAGGGAGTCCCACACCGCGCCCCAGCCTAGGAGACTGGCGTCGGTCGTGACAATGATCCACTCTGGTCTGCGGAAACTCATTCCCTGCGACAGGTGATCCTGAGCCAACCACCAGAGAAGCGAGTCTCTGGTTTCCTGGTCCATCTGTATCTGGGGAGACAAGTCTGCATAATCCCCATTCCATTGCTTGAGCATGCACAATTGCAGTGGTCTTAGATGAATTCTGGCAAATGGGACAATGTCCATTGCCGCCACCATTAGACCGATAACCTCCATGCACTGAGCCACAGACGGCTGAGCAATGGCATGAAGGACTCGACAAGCTTTTGAGAGTTTTGACTTTCTGACCTCGGTCAGAAAGATTTTCATTTCTACCAAATCTATTATTGTTCCCAGGAAGGGAACCCTTGTGCCCGGGGACAGAGAACTCTTTTCTACGTTCACCTTCCACCCGTGAGACCTTCGGAAGGCCAGAACGATATCCGTATGAGCCTTGGCTCTGGGAAGAGACGACGCCTGTATTAAGATGTCGTCTAGGTAAGGTGCTACGGCAATGCCCGTGGTCTTAGCACCGCTAGAAGGGACCCTAGCACCTTTGTGAAAATTCTTGGAGCGGTGGCCAACCCGAAAGGAAGGGCCACAAACTGGTAATGCTTGTCCAGAAAGGCGAATCTTAGGAACTGATGGTGATTTTTGTGTATTGGAATATGCAGGTATGCATCCTTTAAGTCCACAGTAGTCATGTATTGACCCTCCTGGATCATAGGCAGAATTGTTCGAATTGTTTCCATCTTGAATGATGGAACTCTGAGAAATTTGTTTAGGATCTTTAAGTCCAGAATTGGCCTGAAAGTTCCCTCTTTTTTGGGAACTACAAACAGGTTTGAGTAAAAACCCTGTCCTTGTTCTGCTTTTGGGGCTGGGTGAATCACTCCCAGTTTGAAAAGGTCTTCTACGCAATGTAAGAATGCCTGTCTCTTTGTCAGGTCTGAAGACAAGCGAGAAATGTGAAACCTTCCCTTTGGGGGAAGGTCCTTGAATTCTAGGAGATACCCCTGAGATACAATCTCTAAAGCCCAGGGGTCTGGAACACCTCTTGCCTGATCAAAGAGAGAGAGTCTGCCCCCACCAGATCCGGTCCTGGATCGGGGGCTATCCTTTCATGCTGATTTGGTTGGAGCCGAAGGCTTCTTGGCCTGTTTCCCCTTGTTCTAGCCTTGCAATGGTTTCCATGCTGGCTTGGGCTGGGAAGTGTTACCCTCTTGTCTAGAGCCTTGAGAGTTAGAAGCTGGTCCGTTCCTGAAGTTGCGAAAGGAACGAAAATTAGACTTATTCTTTGCTTTGAAAGGCCTATCCTGTGGAAGGGCATGGCCCTTTCCTCCAGTGATGTCTGAAATAATCTCTATCAACTGTGGCCCGAATAGGGTCTTACCCTTGAAAGGAATATTAAGCAATTTTGTTTTTGACGACACATCCGATTGTACGACACATCCGATTTTAGCCAAAGCGCTCTGCGCGCCACTATTGCAAAACCTGAATTTTTCGCCGCTAACTTAGCTAATTGAAAAGCGGCATCTAAAATAAAAGAATTAGCCAACTTCAGTGCGTGAATTCTGTCCATGACTTCATCATATGGAGTCTCCTTCTGTAGCGAATTTTCTAGTTCATCGAACCAAAAAGATGCCGCTATGGTGACAGGAATAATGCACGAAATTGGTTGAAGAAGAAAACCTTGCTGAACAAAAATTTTCTTCAGCAATCCTTCTAATTTTTTATCCATCGGATCTTTGAAAGTGCAACTGTCCTCTATTGGAATAGTTGTGCGCTTAGCTAATGTTGAAACTGCCCCCTCTACCTTAGGAACCGTCTGCCATGCGTCCCTTCTGGGGTCAACAATGGGGAACATTTTCTTAAATATAGGAGGGGGAACAAAAGGAACACCTGGCTTCTCCCACTCCTTCGTCACTATGTCCGCCACCCTCTTGGGTATCGGAAAAGCATCATCGTGCACAGGGACCTCTAAGAATTTGTCCATTTTGCACAATTTCTCTGGAATCACCAAAGGATCACAATCATCAAGAGTAGCTAGCACCTCCTTAAGCAGAGCGCGGAGGTGTTCCAGCTTAAATTTGAATGCAACTATATCAGGCTCTGCCTGCTAAGAAATCTTTCCTGTGTCAGAAATTTCTCCTTTAGACAGGCCCTCCCTCACCGCCAAATCAGATTGATGTGAGGGCATAATAGATAAATTATCCTCAGCGTTTGCCTGCTCATCCTCTGCAATCGCGCTTTCTAGGATAAGCTGGCAGTTTGGATAAAAAAGCTGCTAGTGAATTATCCATTACTGCTGCTAACTGCTGCATAGTAACCACCATTGGCGCGCTAGATGAACTAGGAATCGCTTGCGTGGGCAATGCTGGAGTTGACACAGAAGGAGAGGATGATGAACTATCCCCACTACCTTCATTTAAAGAATCATCTTGGGCAACATCTTTAAATGTGACAGTACTGTCCTTAATTTATTTGGACCCTATGGCACACTTCGCACAAACATTTAATGGTGGAACCACCTTGGCCTCCATACACACAGAACATAGGCTATCTGAAGGCACAGACATGTTAGACAAACCTAGGCAGCTTTATAATGCAAGAAAAGTAATTTTATACAAAACCGTTACTGCCTCTTTAAATAATAAAGGAGCACACTTTATTACTGTAACGTCAGAAAAACATCAAAGAAATATCCGATCTTTCTGAAATTTTCACCGTAGTGTCTTAAAGCTTTGAAAGTATTGCACAACAATTTTCAGACCAATTGACCCTTAAATGCCCAAACCGGAGCTAATAACAGCAATTAACCGGTTAATACACTACAGTCCCCTGCCACAGTCTCCACCGCAGCTTTTACCTTCCTTATGGGTTAACCAAAAATGAATTAAACCTCTTATAAGTCCTTTTCTAAGGCTCTTGACCTTCCACGTGAAGCTGCATGAACCTCCTGATGAAAAGCAACTGCGCAACTGAGGCGCGAAAATGAGGCCTCCTCCCTCTGCATTCCAGAGTGAAGGGGCCTTTCTGACAAAATTAGGTGTCTAAACGGCTGCCAGGCGCAAATAACATAGACAAAAGTGTTTTAAAGTTTGAAAAAAACACTTCAAAGTCACATAAACATGATACAAAATAAACGACTTAGCCCACAATAGTGTCAACCAGCATAGAGCTCAAATTATAAGCCTTAATTCTCTTACTGAGTCTAAGAAAATGGCTTACCTATCCCAGAAGGGATAACTGACAGTCTTCTAGCATTACTTGGTCTTGTTAGAAAAGTGACTGATCATACCCGAAGCAGATAAGCCTGCAAACTGTTCCCCCTTGAAAGTTCTCTGGTTTAACAGTCCTGCGTGGGAACAGCAATCGATTTTAGTTACTGGTGCTAAAATCATACTCCTCTTTAACAGAAATCTTCTTCATTTTCTGTTGCAGAGTAAATAGTACAAACCGGCACTATTTTAAAATAACAAACTCTTGATAGAAGAAATAAAAAACTACAACTAACACCACATACTCTTTACCACCCCCGTGGAGATGCTACTTGTACAGAGCGGCAAAGAGAATGACTGGGGGGCGGAGCTAGAGGGGGAGCTATATGGACAGCTCTGCTGTTGTGCTCTCTTTGCCACTTCCTGTAGGGAAGAGAATATTCCCACAAGTAAGGATGAAGCCGTGGACCGGACACAATGTAGGAGAAACTATATTTATTTTAAATTTACTCCCAATGATTGATGATATCATACCTAGAATTCAAACCATTAGGTAAACGTGTACCCAAGGTGAAAATCCAGTAGGCCTCCCTTCTTGATAGAATAAGATCTAGGTCACCCCCTCCTCCTGGTTTATTAATATTTTCTATAGCACACCAAGTAAAGTACCTCAAATCATTATTATGCAAGTTCCAAAATGTTGTACAATCGGTGTCAATGCCCTCTTGACCTTAAAGAAAGAAAGATGTTCCCTAATTCTAGTATTAAGGTCCCTTGAGGTGAGTCCTACATACTGCACCCGACATTGGGTACATTCTATTAAATAGATAGCATACTCTGTAGTGCAATTCATGCAGGCATCTATGTTATAATTTTTGTGTGTAACCACACTCGTAAAATTCTTGGTCACATTGACATAATCACAAGGCTTACATTTGCGGTGCCCACACTTATACATGCCCGTGTGCTTGAGCCATGATCCACTAGGGTCCTTTTTAGTTTTTAATAAAGTTGGAGCTAGAATGTTACCCAGAGTGGGACTCTTCCTATAGGAACATCTAAGGCCATTTGTCTTCAGCAGAAAGAATGGAAAAATGTTTGCGCACAATTGCGCATATCTGGGGGTACTGAACACTATGTGTAGTTACAAATGTGACACCAATAAGCCCTTTCCTTTCTGCTGATTTCAAAGTAAGGAGATCATCTATTTGGACCTTACTGACTGCTTGCTTAGCTTTCTTCACTGCTGATATGGGATATTTCCTATCTCTCAGTCTTTTTTCCAAGTTCTGTGATTCAATAAGAAAATTGGAAGAAGTACAATTCCTTTTGAGTCTAGTAAATTCCCCCTTTGCAATGGCAAAGGGTACATGCCTAGGATGACAGCTAGTACCCAACAGCAATGAGTTACCAGAAATGGGTTTCCTGTAGATAGTAGATTCAATGGCACCTTCATTAGTACCCATTAGTTTCAAGTCAAGATAATTAATACACTAATGGTTCCATTCAAAGGTGAATCTGAGGCCTACATCATTCTGATTAAGGTAATCAATGAAAATGGGAATATTTGTCTCCTCTCCTGTCTAAATAAATAACAGATCGTCTATATACAAACAAAATAATGTGTTCCCTATAGGGGTTCCTATCTCCAAAGATGTGGTAAAATTCCCACCAGCCAAGAAATAAATTGGCAAAAGAGGGAGCAAACTTCGCCCCCATGGCGGTACCACATCTCTGGAGATAGAAAACATCCTCAAACTTATAAAAAATATGAGTAAGTAAAAAGTGAACTACCTTAAGAATAAAATTCTTAAACACTCTGCTGTAATCAGTGAAATAATCAAGAAAAAAGGTTATGGCCTCTATTTCCTTAGAATGGGGAATACTGGAATACACGGAAACAACGTCTATTGTTAGCCATATTGAGGAATTGGACCATTGTAATTTATTGAGTAAATTAAGAATACGCTTCGTATCCCTCTCATAAGAAAGTAACGAGACCACGAGTGGCTGCAAAATACTATCCAGCCACTCCGACAGGTTACCCAAAAGGGAATCTACTCCACTCACAATTGGGCGACCTTGTACATTCAGTAGGGACTTATGTGTTTTGGGTAGATGGTGAAACAAGGGAGTTTTGGGATATTCCACAAATAAAAAGGTTGACCGTAGTCTGGTCCAAACACCCTTGTTACAAACCTTCATCCAAAAGATGTTTAAGTTCATTTTGATACTGTAATGTAGTGTCCCTTTTGAGTACCAAATAGTCTTCTGAATTTTGAAGCTGTCTCAAACCCTCTGTAATGTATTGGATACGATCCATAACAACAACCATTCCTCCTTTATCAGATTTTCTAACTACCATGTCTGTATTGTCTCTTAATTAAATAACAGCTATGGCCTAGATTTAGAGTTTGGCGGTAGCTGTGAAAACCAGCGTTAGAGGCTCCTAACGCTGGTTTTAGGCTACCTCCGGTATTTGGAGTCACTCAAAAAAGGGTCTAACGCTCACTTTTCAGCCGCGACTTTTCCATACCGCAGATCCCCTTACGTAAATTGCGTAGCCTATCTTTTCAATGGGATTTTTCTAACTCCGGTATTTAGAGTCGTGTCTGAAGTGAGCGTTAGAAATCTAACGACAAAACTCCAGCCGCAGGAAAAAAGTCAGTAGTTAAGAGCTTTCTGGGATAACGCCGGTTTATAAAGCTCTTAACTACTGTACTCTAAAGTACACTAACACCCATAAACTACCTATGTACCCTAAACCGAGGCCCCCCCACATCGCCGACACTCGATTAAATTTTTTTAACCCCTAATCTGCCGACCGCCACCTACGTTATCCTTATGTACCCCTAATCTGCTGCCCCCTAACACCGCCGACCCCTATATTATATTTATTAACCCCTAATCTGCCCCCCACAACGTCGCCGCCAGCTACCTACACTTATTAACCCCTAATCTGCCGTCCGCACGCCGCCGCCAGCTACATTATCCCTATGTACCCCTAATCTGCTGCCCCTAACATCGCCGACCCCTATATTATATTTATTAACCCCTAACCTGCCCCCCACAACGTCGCCGCCACCTACCTACAATAATTAACCCCTAATCTGCCGACCGCAAAGAGCCGCCAGCTACATTATAGCTATGTACCCCTAATCTGCTGCCCCTAACACCGCCGACCCCTATATTATATTTATTAACCCCTAACCTGCCCTCCCTAACATCGCCGACACCTAACTTCAATTATTAACCCCTAATCTGCCGACCGAATCTCGCCGCTATTCTAATAAATGTATTAACCCCTAAAGCTAAGTCTAATCCTAACACTAACACCCCCCTAAGTTAAATATAATTTACATCTAACGAAATTAATTCACTCTTATTAAATAAATTATTCCTATTTAAAGCTAAATACTTACCTGTAAAATAAATCCTAATATAGCTACAACATAAATTATAATTATATTATAGCTATTTTAGGATTAATATTTATTTTACAGGTAACTTTGTATTTATTTTAACCAGGTACAATAGCTATTAAATAGTTAAGAACTATTTAATAGCTAAAATAGTTAAAATAATTACAAATTTACCTGTAAAATAAATCCTAACCTAAGTTACAATTAAACCTAACACTACACTATCAATAAATTAATTAAATACCTACAATTACCTACAATTAAACCTAACACTACACTATCAATACATTAATTAAATACAATACCTACAAATAACTACAATGAAATAAACTAACTAAAGTACAAAAAATAAAAAAGAACTAAGTTACAAAAAATAAAAAAATATTTACAAACATAAGGAAAATCTTACAACAATTTTAAACTAATTACACCTACTCTAAGCCCCCTAATAAAATAACAAAGCCCCCCAAAATAAAAAATGCCCTACCCTATTCTAAATTACTAAAGTTCAAAGCTCTTTTACCTTACCAGCCCTGAACAGGGCCCTTTGCGGGGCATGCCCCAAGAAGTTCAGCTCTTTTGCCTGTAAAAAAAAAACATACAATACCCCCCCCCAACATTACAACCCACCACCCATATACCCCTAATCTAACCCAAACCCCCCTTAAATAAACCTAACACTAAGCCCCTGAAGATCATCCTACCTTGTCTTCACCTCACTGGGTATCACCGATCCGTCCTGGCTCCGATATCTTCATCCAACCCAAGCGGGGACTAGACATCCACTGAAGAAGTCCAGAAGAGGGTCCAAAGTCTTCATCCTATCCGGGAAGAAGAGTAGATCCGGACCGGCAACCATCATCTTCCAAGCGGCATCTTCTATCTTCATCCGATGAGGACCGGCTCCATCCTGAAGACCTCCACCGCGGACCCATCTTCATCCGGTGACGTCCAACTGAAGAATGAGGGTTCCTTTAAGGGACGTCATCCAAGATGGCGTCCCTCGAATTCCGATTGGCTGATAGGATTCTATCAGCCAATCGGAATTAAGGTAGGAATATTCTGATTGGCTGATGGAATCAGCCAATCAGAATCAAGATCAATCCGATTGGCTGATCCAATCAGCCAATCAGATTGAGCTTGCATTCTATTGGCTGATCGGAACAACAATGATCTAATCTGGATCACTTGCGACGTTGGTTCCCTTTATTCTAACATTTGTCATAACATCGGCATCAATGCGATTTCTGTTTTTTTGGAGAAAGATTTATATACGCCAGACATTCAAAAAGAATTTATATTGGAGGGGATAGAATACATCCTCAAACACAACTATTTTATTTTTCAAGACAGGTTTTTTCTACAGATCAAGGGGACGGCCATGGGTACCAGGTTCGCCCCAAGTTTCGCTAATTTGTTTATGGGAATCTTTGAAGATCAATATATTTATTCCTCAAACTTTTGGGCGAACCTGGTATACTATGGCCGTTACATAGACGACCTTATATTTATTTTAAGAGGGAATCACGAGTCAGCCAACACACTAGTAGAACATCTAAATCAAAATCAGATGGGTCTAACTTTCACAGCAAATATACAAAAATTATCAATAGAATTTCTAGATCTATTATTAAGCTGGATTAATAAAGGTAACATAATTTCTCAAACCTTTTTCAAAAAAGTCGATAGCAACAGCTATCTTGACTTTTCTAGCAACCACCACATTGGGTGGAAAAGAAATATTCCATACAGCCAATTTAAGAGAATATGCAGAAATTGCTCTAATTTAGACTCTTTTGATATCCAAAGTAGGGTTTTATACCAACGTTTCGTAGACAAAGGTTATCCCGTAGATCTATTAAATCATTGTCTTAATAAAGCGCATAATCTAGATAGAGATCTTATTTTTGAAAAAGTCCAAAATAGTACAACTAACCATGTTGAAAAGACTAAAAACAATGTAGCCTGTGAACCACTTTTTATTACACAATACAAATACAACAATAATCATAGTAAAATCTGTAGTATACTAAATAAACATTGGAACATTATTCAAAAGGATCCTTTTCTTAAAGATATAGTTGGCGAAAGACGCAAAATTGTATACAGACGAGCACCCACTTTAAGGAACAAATTAGCCCCCAGCAAAAGAGTGAAACATTGCAAATCTCGTCTTAAAACCAAATAAAAGTTTCAAATTTTCTTGCATCTCATGGATCATTTAAATGTGGTAAAAGAGGTTGCAATATGTGTAAATTCATAATTTCCCAAAAATCTTTCAAATCTAATACCACTGGTTTAACTTATCAAATCACACATCACCTCAATTGTGAATCTAAATATATAGTGTATCTTTTAAATTGTATTTGTGGTGTTCAATATATAGGGCGTACCATTAGAAATCTCCGTACCCGTTGGGGGGAACACCATCAAAATTGTAAAAATTGCAAAAAAACTAAAATCAATCATAGTGTCCCCAACCACTGTGAAATGATCCATGATGGGAGATCAGACATTTATAAAAAATATTCCCATTGATCATGTACCACCATCAACAGATTATGATCGTTTGATCAAACTCAGACAACTCGAAACGTATTGGATACCGAAACTCAAAACCTTGTATCCACTAGGTTTAAATGCAAATGTAGATTTGGCAGCTTTTACATAATTCCTCACACTATATAGGATACATCCACACTGAACACCACAGTTAGTTGTTAGATATAGGTGCACTACACTTCCTGACATACACTAGCAATATTATTATTTTTTTGGATAGGTATACTAATTTCTATTAGATTTCTTTTATTATGTCCATAACAGCATGCACACTGGTCATCATAGAAATATTACACCATTTATCTTATTTTAGTTTGATACAGATACATATAGAGTTTGCTATTTCTTTTCACAAATATTTGTATTCAATATTTTAAATAGCTACACTGATTCGCATGTTTTACATACATAAGGACCTAGGTCCAATGTTCTGATATTTCATTTTTCCATTTCACATCACAAGACAACATTTCCAAAACATGTACACTTAGATATAACATTCAATTTTTTATGGATTCATTTCATTACGCATCACTATTAATATTTCTCACTAATTAAATCTCGAAATTCTGATAATGTACTCCAGATACATTTTCTACTTAGATCGGTACTTGCTATTTAGCATTTTTTTTTTTTTTTGCAGTTTTATAATGATGCGCAATTATATACACCTACAAGTTTTGTATAATCACATACACCAATTAAGCATCACAGTTACACTATATACTTCCTAATTTTGTTCACTTGGTTGTTGTATATGATACGAATTTACAATAACATATACTCCAGTATTATTATATATTATATTTTTTTGAGAGACACAATTGAGGCCATTTGTATGTCTAATTCTAAGAATCACAAAAGGCTTCTTAGATAGCCATATCAGTTTCATGTTTGCCTAACACATATAAGGTCCCAAGTTCGAGTCCGGTGGAGCCCAGCAATTTTTTAAAAATACACGTCATTTATTTTTAACATAATGTGTGATGACGAGTATTTTACTTTTACATTTTCAAACCATGATTATTGTTTTAGTTATGGTTTATAATTATGGAGCTATAAAACAATAAATTAAAACAAGTTTATTATTCTCTACACACTACCAGTCATATAGACTGGCTTTTGCAGTAATGGTTTTCAATCCATCTTTCCATAAAGATTTTATAAGGCATACGGATAGCCTTTTTGATTTACCCATTGCCCAGTACATATTAGGTCCTAGTTTCAAGTCCAACCAGGAGAGGAGACATATATATATATATATATATATATATATATATATATATATATATATATATATATATATATAATAAATCTTATCCTAAGAGTGAGTTAGATCCTATTTTTAGCAATATAGTTATTAAACATTGGTAACGTTGATAGATAACTGTAGATACAGATGGTTTAATGCAGACCCCTTAGAGTCTTAAGGTAACAATTAATTTTTGGTTTTGGTCCGGTGTCCATTTTATTATGTTAATTAATTGTTTGAATTATATTATATGTACTTGGTATATGCGATCAAGATTTTTGTATTTTTGTTTATTTATTTTTATGACAATTTATTCAATGCGGTCATAAATATTTTAACCAATTTTTATACAATGTATCAAAAATTAAATGATTTGTTAATTGCAACATTGTGAATGGAGTTGACCTCCACTTTGAATTCCGGGTCACTGAGGGTTTAAATAGAATCCTATTGTTAGCCATGATTATGCCTGATGAAACGGTCTGGAATAGACTGAGAAATGCGTTGCAAAATATACACTGCTTGTTTCAAACCACGACCCGGTTTTTCTGCTTCTTCTGCGATTCCTTTGTCCCGTTAACAGGACATTTGCCACAGTTTTGGAGACGAGTCTTGGCTGTGTGAGCGTAGCGGGGGAGTACCTACCAGCGTGCAGTTCACTTTGTCCGGCTACTGGCCCTAAGGAACGTGGGTGCTACTTTCCAGACGCCTGTCCAGATTCCATAGGTCCCCTGGGTGAGACCTCCAGCGCACTGACTGCTGGTATTTGAACGTCAGCCTGCTTTCTTGCACCTTATTCACGTAAGGTGCCACTTTTTTGTGAGTAGTTTATTGCACATTACCTTTATATTTTGTTGTGTATGCGATTTACACTATGTTGGCGCCCCTTGTTTATCTTTTATTCTAGACATCCTGACCCATTACACCGAGGGACACAAGAGGAGCACGCCAAATACCTAAGTACAATATATCCCTATTTTTGGATTGGACACTTATAACACAATTTGTTTTGGACATTTGAGATGAACTTTTGATTTTCGAACTTTCACTATTTCAGCTTATATCTTCACTTTATATTTTGTTGATTATTTGAATATTTTTGATTGATTTTTTTTACATATTTTGTGTTTTCACATTTATCACATTGGAATTAACATTTGCTTTTATTTTACACTTGTTTTTATTCACTGTATTGAATAACTCTATTGATGCTTATGGGTATTAATTAACAGGTTTAATTAACTCTATCAGTGTTTTCAAGCGCATCCTCTTAGTTTTTCCTCTTAGGAATTACTTTTATATGTGTTGTATATTTTGATTAACTGAAGCATTTTCAGAATATTTTTCACAATCACAAGAGCACTCGGTATCACTACCTGAAAGTGTCACATTTTTAGAGGTATTGTTCTTATTTTTATTCTGGTTATTCCTATTACCTCTCCTAACAAATTTTGGCTGATTCTTTCTAAAAGTCCCTCTGGACTTCTTATTCCAGATATACACAGAGTAATTCGAATAATCATATTTACCTCTCACAAACTTCGTATGTTTGGTTTCCATTATTGCAGATCTACCTTTGGCAACTAGATCTCTCAAAATTTTGTCAAACCTTACAAAATCAGGATTATTACATCTCCTATTCATTTCAATTTGCAGTTCATTAATATCTTTTCTAATAACATCAATCAGCCTATTTTTATATTGTATCAGCAATACCATCAATCTCAATGAGCACTAAGTGAGTTTCAAGAATCTACAAAGTCTCTCATTCACATCCACATCAAAAGTGGGAAATTTATAGACTCTTAATCCTCTCGGGATCATATTCAGACTCCTGTATTTTTCCAGTGTCCAAATGTCCCATTGTGTCTTTGACTCTTTTAACAAAAGATTCTCTATATGTTCAAATAATGTGCTCAATGCCAATACACTTTTGTCATCAGAGAATATAAGTTCACAGTCCGTGGGGTTAGTAGTACATGCACTCACTGATAAAAGGGAGTAAAATGTTTGCTGTGTGGTTTCCATGACTGGGCAAATTTAGAGTTGGAGACTTAGTTGAATCTGAGAATGGGTGTTAGTATATCCAGAATATACCCAATA
Organism: Bombina bombina; assembly: GCF_027579735.1. Classification (NCBI taxonomy): domain Eukaryota; kingdom Metazoa; phylum Chordata; class Amphibia; order Anura; family Bombinatoridae; genus Bombina; species Bombina bombina. The sequence continues at coordinate 828,288,819 of NC_069502.1, forward strand.
GTAAAACAATTAGTCAGTGAAACCCAAACAATCAGACAAGTTAAAACACTCACAATCATAGTGCACAAATTATATGCATCAAGGATCAAAGTCCCACTTCAGGTTAATTCGAGGGCGTGGAGCAACTCACCAGGGCCGTAGTTCATGCCTTACTTCTGAATCTTTTCACATGTGGGTTTAAATCTTGTGAAAGTGTGTGTATATATATATATATATATCTTTCGAGCAGTATTTTCTATGCAGTTTGTTATATCTTGTGTATTATGTGCAGTGAACACCTAAAGGGGTGGGTAAGTTTTACCAATTATGATTGGTTCATTTCATGGAGGCGGTATATTTGTCTGAACCTATCATATTTGTTTATATGTTTTTTAAGCAGGTGTGAGAGTCAGCACTACAGGCTGTGACTACGGATATTCATCCCAAAAGTGTAAGCCTGTCAGTGCTGTGCCCGTGATGACCTTTCATACAACTGTTTGCTGTGTATATTTTAACTTTCATATCTAATAAAGGACTGGTTTTACCTTTTCATACCGGTGTCGGATTCCCTTTCTAAGTAGATAAAGTGACTGAAGCCAAGCCATCAGAGCATTGAAGATTATACTCACTCAAAAAAAAGATATGGGGAGAATAGACGCCTCCCAAGTCCATAGTCAGCAACCCAACAGGCTAGCATCCTTGGTCACTATCATTCAGGAAGGTCTCAAGAAGATTGTGTTCCGAGACAGATGCTCCTGAGAAAAAACAAAAAGATTCTGGAGAATGAGGGCAATGAACCCGCTACCTCTCGCGAGCTAAGTGAGCGCTCTACCACTAACTCCTCTCTGATCCACAGGGAAAATATCGAGATGACAGATCCAGATCTATCCTCCAAGACAGGGCCACAAGGTCCACGATACATAGATTCATATATGAAATCAATAAAAGGAATGATATCCAATGAAGCAACCATCAGACCATTACCTCCATACATAGAACCACTGGAAGGCCAAACATTAGAGTCTGACCTCTGACAAACATTTTCAAAGGAAGAGAAACTAATAAGGTCCCTAAGCAAACTACCCCTGTAGCTGGAATAAGGGAACTCAATTTCAGATTTACTTCCATCCGAGGAACGAAAAAAGACAACAAGGTCTCAGTATGAGAATTTACGTGTTGAAAAAAATAATGGCGCCTGAACCATTATGACATCCAGGGAGAACCTCACAGTAATTCCCTGAAACCTGCAATAAAGCACCCTCTGATAGCCATGGTAAGGCCAAAGGGAAGAGTAGTTAAAACCAGGAACCTTAGATAACCAAAAGCTCCCTAAATTCCATGGGCAGCAGAATAAGGGACTAATCAACTGAAAGTGATTGACAGAAAAGTCAAGCTCAGAATCCTTCGGGACTATGGTCATCATGAGCAGAAGGGAGTGCTTATCACTCCAGTGCCCAGAATTGATCCTTGGGACACAACTTGTTGAGACACTTAAGGTCTACTAAAAAAATTAAAATTCCAGATCCTGCTCTCATACAAGAACTGGAACAATCCCTCACACAGGATATAAGTTCCAAACGTACTACCAATAATCTCACTGATATCTGGTGCCAATAAACCTGAGAGAAAGAACCTGCCTCAGGAAAGGAAAGAATGACTATCATGTAGCAACCCTGAGATACTATGCCCATAGCCTATCTGGGACATGTCATAACCATGATTGAAGATAGAGAGACTCACCACCCTCTCGTGTTGTGGGAGAAAATCCTTAAAATGGTACCAGAAGTAGGAAGCAAATTCACACAGACATATGTTCTTTGGATCTTAAGACCAACGCCGTAATCAGAATATGCCTGTCAGATCCGGACCAAACAAGGTCTTACCCTTGTAAGAAAACGCCAGAAGCTAGGAAAAATCCACTGAGCATGATATAGTCACAAAGCCCTGCAGGCTATTTCGGCTAAGTTAGATATCTTGGCTCCCTGCTTAAAAACTAGCATGGTAGCATCAGAAATAAAGAAATTGGTATAACATATGACAATAAAAGCAATTTCAACAAAAAAGAAATAAAGAAATTGGCTAGTTCAAGAGCCTTAACTCAAATCAGGATCTCCTCCTTAAAGGAGTCCCTACCAAATGGAACAAATAAGGCGACACACCAATAAGATGCCGCACTTGCCACAGTGGCCATATCAAATTTCCAAGTAAACCTACATTTAATTGATAGGAAATGTCCTCTTAAGGACAGGAGACGAAGAAAAACTCTAAGAGTAGCTCTCCCATTCCTGTGAGCACGATTTTCCTAATATCTAAAAAATTCACTAGATTCTTTAGGGATTGACAACGACAGACAAATCAGAGTTGCTCCAAGGCAACCAAAAACATCCTTTAATCACACACGAATGTGTTCAGGCTGAAATCTGAAGGATACAACTTCTGCAGCAGAAAAAGGAATTATACTGTCCACATCTGAGAATTTATCCTCAGAGGCTACTGACGTATCCTCCTCATCAGACCTACGATGAAGGCAAACAAATTTAGCAGCAGGCGGTGCAGAAATCTTACTATCTGAATATCTAATATTCCTCTTTGTGATTTTTCCCCTGAAAAAGGAAAAGCAGATAATGCTAAAGATACCCAAAAGATAACTGAGCAGCAGATTCTGCAACAAACAACTCCTCCAGGAGATAATGAGGAACCGCAGGGCACAGCAGGTGACACCATAAAGGCTAGGGACGTGAAAGGAGAAAACTGGAATTTAAGCGTTATCCCTATCTCAGGAGGCTTAGCGAAACAAAAACACGCCTAATTGTATATTTGTAAACAATATTAGTGTCTAAAAACTAATCAAAATTCTCTGCCAAAAAATAATAATTTAATTTTTTTTTAAATATCTAAATATTATAATGAAAAACGAGACTGTCACTTTAGAAAAACAAAATTTATCATTTAAAACGCATTATAACAACAGTCACAGATTATGCAGAGATGATTGCTCTCCTGTAAACTGCTACTTGACGAACAGTTTTTTTTAAATGGAGAGTACACTTATATCATTTGGATAGAATATGAATTGCACATTAACATTGTGTTGCAATAAACAGAACCCAGATACAGCCCCCAAAAGGGACTAAACCCACCAGGAAGCAGAATCTAGAAAACATTAAAATAAAGATTATACATTTAAAGTAGTACTGTCTCTTTAAATGTATCCCTTTAAAAAAAAAAAAAAAAATGGAAAAAAAAAACACAACACACTGGCACTTTAATTAGACAAACTAATAATGGAGTTATTATATTTTCTCCCTCTTCTCCCCCATATGCACAAAAAAGGTTTTTTAAAAAGATCAAGACGACTGGCTACACAACAACAGCCATAACAGACTAAATAGCAAACTACATGCTGTATGAATACACAGACGCGGTTGATGCCGCTCTAAAGAAGAGGGAGGAGCAGACCAGGCTGTGAGAAGCTGCGCCATCACCGAAAGTGCGCGCTTCCCAGCCTACAGAATAACTTAACAGAGCCTGCAATAAACAAATGTGAAATAGCACAAAAAGTAAATGCAAACTCACAAAGCCTCTAAATAAAGGTATCGATGCAGAGGCTCTACCTCACAAGACCCATAGGCTATGGAGAGATTAACAATAATGGAATCTTCTCCTCCGGATATAAATAAACTAGAATCCGGTTCAGAGAAAGCAAATGTATGTTTTGTGCCCACAAAAAACTAAAGCCCAATAAGAATTTAACCCCTTCCTATTCATGAAGGGAGTTAAATTACTGTCTCCTGTCACATGCCAAACAGTGCCTGCCTTCTGCCTTTACAATCCCCACTCAGAATTATATGAGTTCCATCAATAAATTTCAGAGATCCCAATATATTTTCAATGGCTCTAAAGTGCCAGCCTCCTAGCCCAGAAGACAGTAGGCACCTGCATCTAGCCGTCTGGCAGGAGGATCGCTCACACAATGTGGAAGGACGTCAACTCCTTACAGAGGTCTGTGAAAAAAGAAAGTAAACTTACTCAGGCTTTCTATACTAGGGCAGCAAAATGTTAGGAAAACGCAGCAAGTCCCACCTCACAAGTTCCTAACTGCTTTAAAGCCACCACTGCCCTACTGAAGAGACTAACGTGGAGTACGGCTACACCCAGTCTTGACAGGAAGTCAGAGGCATTCAAAATAATAAAATCTTGATTGAAGTTCAATTTTCTTCAGACACCAAAAACTTCACTTCCTCCATGGACAGAGGCAAAGAAAATGACTGGAGGTTATGGGTAAGGGAAGTGACACATATAGCAGCTTTGCTGTGGTGTTCTTTGCCTCCTCCTGCTGGCCAGGAGTGATATTCCCACTAGTAGTTGATGATGATGATGATTCCATGGACTCAACCATATCTTAGGAAAGAAAGAATCTGAAAACGTACTAGTCTAAAAATTAAAACCATTATTTAAATCAGTCTTACTGACTAGTGATTTAAATCATGAGTTAAATCAATTTGATTTAAATCAAATCCACCCTGGGGTCACCTCATAAACGCTTGAGGTGCAGAAGGGGCCTCAAATAGCTCCAAAACTGCACGCCCCAGGGGGTCACATGCAGTCATCATCAGCACTTGGTATTGTGTGATTGACAACTACATGCCACCCTCTACACTTTTTCTACCCTGTATGAGTTTTCTGATGCATAATAAGATTTAATTTCTGAGTAAAACATTTCCCACAGTCAGAGCATGAAAATCTTTTCTCTCCTGTATGAGTTTTCTGGTGCTTAAGAAGAGTTGATTTGTGAGTAAAACATTTTCCGCAGTCAGAACATGAAAATGCTTTCTCCCCCGTATGAACTTTCTGATGCATAATAAGATTTGATTTCTTAGTAAAACATTTCCCACAGTCAGAACATGAAAATGCTTTCTCTCCTGTATGAATTTTCTGATGCATAATAAGATTTGCTTTGTGAGTAAAACATTTCCCACAGTCAGAGCATGAAAATTCTTTCTCCCCTGTATGAATTTTCTGATGCCTAATAAGAGTTTGTTTCAGAGTAAAACATTTCCCACAGTCTGAACATGAAAATCTTTTCTCTCCTGTATGAGTTTTCTGATGCGTAAGAAGAGTTGATTTCACAGTAAAACATTTTCCGCAGTCAGAACATGAAAATGCTTTCTCCCCTGTATGAATTTTCTGATGCCTAATAAGAGTTGATTTCTTAGTAAAACATTTCCCACAGCCAGAACACGAAAATCCTCTCTCTCCTGTATGAATTTTCTGATGCATAAGAAGATTTGATTTGTGAGTAAAACATTCCCCACAGTCAGAGCATGAAAATCCTTTCTCCTCTGTATGAATTTTCTGATGCCTAATAAGATTTGATTTGTGAGTAAAACATTTCCCACAGTCAGAACATGAAAATGCTTTCTCTCCTGTATGAATTGTCTGATGTGTAAGAAGAGTTGATTTCACAGTAAAACATTTTCCGCAGTCAGAACATGAAAAAGCTTTCTCCCCTGTATGAATTTTCTGATGCGTAATAAGATTTGATTTCTTAGTAAAACATTTCCCACAGTCAGAACATGAAAATCCCTTTCTTCCTGTATAAATTTGTAGATGTTTAAAAAGATGTGATTTCTTAAGAAAACATTTCCCACAATCGGCACTCTGATCATGACTAGGATTATTGCAGTTTGTGAATTCACCTGTCAATAAGAAACACAATGGGAGTAATGTTATTAATTACATAAATATCTTATGAGAACATTTAAACTGTTCTGATTTAGTCAGTCCCCTACACTAGTAGAAGAAACTGTGACAACTAGACCTTTCACAGCTTTCATGCTAAGGCTTAAAGTAATGGCAAATCCTAGCATTTGTGAAACGCTAGGATTTACCATTGAAACAAATAAAGGGGACTTTCATTCATGAAGTATAAAATACTTCATGATGAAAGCTCCTTTATTTGTTCCAAGTGTTCGCCATTCTCAGCTGCTAAAGGCAGCCCACCGTCAAAACGCTATTTCCCTTATTTGGCTGATAGGTGAAGTATTTTATACTTCATGAATGAAAGTCCCCTTTATTTGTTCCAATGGTAAATCCTAGCGTTTCACAAACGCTAAGATTTATCATCACTTTAAGGACAGTTTACTGGACATTACGGACTATTTCTAAGAATTCACACTTAGTCAAAGACTGAACTAAATTAAAATGAATTATGTTTTTAAAATTAATGTTTTTCTACCTAATGTATCATGTCCTTTTAAAATTGTGTTCACAGAGTCTTTTAGGAATATAATTATTTCAGTCCATAAACTAATCTTTATAACTACTGCTTGTGTGTAAAACAAAGATGATTCTAGAACAACAAAAACAAAGAAAATAGCCCAAGGTGGTGTAGTATATCTAAGCAATATATAAAATCTTCATCTGAGAGAAGAATCTCACTCATGTGTCCACTGCACATTCTGGGATAATTAGCAGCTTCCCAGTCAACTGTATTATTCAGGCAATTCTGTTATATCATATAGATGAGGATTATTTAGCTGAAAAGGCTTAAAGACCCCAATGCAGCTAAACGAAAAAGATATCAATCTGTGACAAATCTCCATGTACATTCACACCTTAGACACGTCACACACGTACACTCCCCTGCACCCTGCATCCCTCAGACATGTCACACATACACTCACCTATACCTATATTATCACGTATTTCCTGCTCTGATGGCTCTGGAATAATTCTTAGCCACTGATCTTCTGTTTGTTCCGTGTTACATGAAATCTTAGCATCATTTTCACCTGGAAAAAAAATAATAAATAAATACATTTCTGTTATCTGTTTTTTTTTTTTTTAAATGTTTAAAACAAAATGTGAAAAATTGTGTAATATAAGTTAAATATGCCTCAGCCTTCATCACCAGCAGTCACATCAGTAAGAAACATTCCATATAATGACATTAGCAAAACAGTAAATACAGGTGTCAAGCAATAAAGCAAGTTAGATAGGAATAACATAATTTATGTAAGAATTTACCTGATAAATTCATTTCTTTCATATTGGCAAGAGTCCATGAGCTAGTGACGTATGGGATATACATTCCTACCAGGAGGGGCAAAGTTTCCCAAACCTCAAAATGCCTATAAATGCACTCCCCACCACACCCACAATTCAGTTTAACGAATAGCCAAGAAGTGGGGTGATAAGAAAGGAGCGAAAGTATCAACAAGGAATTGGAATAATTGTGCTTTATACAAAAAAATCAAAACCACCATGAAAAAGGGGTGGGTCTCATGGACTCTTGCCAATATGAAAGAAATGAATTTATCAGGTAAATTCTTACATAAATTATGTTTTCTTTCATGTAATTGGCAAGAGCCCATGAGCTAGTGACGTATGGGATAGCAAATACCCAAGATGTGGAACTTCCACGCAAGAGTCACTAGAGAGGGAGGGATTAAATAAAGACAGCCAATTCCGCTGTAAAAATAATCCATAACCAAAATCAAAAAGTTTTAATCTTATAATGAAAAAAAATGAAATTATAAGCAGAAGAATCAAACTGAAACAGCTGCCTGAAGTACTTTTCTACCAAAAACTGCTTCAGAAGAAGAAAAAACATCAAAATGGTAGAATTTAGTAAAAGTATGCAAAGAAGACCAAGTTGCTGCTTTGCAAATCTGATCAACAGAAGCTTCATTCTTAAAAGCCCAGGAAGTAGAAACTGACCTAGTAGAATGAGCCGTAATCCTTTGAGGCAGGGATTTACCCGACTCCACATAAGCATGGTGAATCAAAGACTTTAACCAAGATGCCAAAGAAATGGCAGAAGCCTTCTGACCTTTCCTAGAACCAGAAAAGATAATAAATAGACTAGAAGTCTTCCTGAAATCTTTAGTAGCTTCAACATAATATTTCAAAGCTCTAACCACATCCAAAGAATGTAAAGATCTCTCCAAAGAATTCTTAGGATTAGGACATAAAGAAGGGACAACAATTTCTCTACTAATGTTGTTAGAATTCACAACTTTAGGTAAAAAATTAAATGAAGTCCGCAACACCGCCTTATCATGATGAAAAATCAGAAAATGAGATTCACAAGAAAGAGCAGATAACTCAGAAACTCTTCTAGCAGAAGAGATGGCCAAAAGGAATAAAACTTTCCAAGAAAGTAATTTAATATCCAGAGAATGCATAGGTTCAAACGGAGGAGCCTGTAAAGCCCTCAGAACCAAATTAAGACTCCAAGGAGGAGAAATTGACTTAATGACAGGCTTAATACGAACCAAAACCTGTTCAAAACAATGAATATCACGATGATTAGCAATCTTTCTGTGAAAAAGTACAGAAAGAGCAGAGATTTGTCCTTTCAAGGAACTTGCAGACAAACCTTTTTCCAAACCATCCTGAAAAAAGTGTAAAATTCTAGGAATTCTGAAAGAATGCCAAGAGAATTTATGAGAACACCAAGAAATGTAAGTCTTCCAAACTTGATAATAGATCTTTCTAGACACAGATTTACGAGCCTGTAACATAGCATTAATCACTGAATCAGAGAAACCTCTATGACTAAGTATTAAGCGTTCAATCTCCATGCCTTCAAATTTAATGATTTGAGATCCTGATGGAAGAATGGGCCTTGAGATAGGTCTGGCCTTAACGGAAGTGTCCAAGGTTGGCAACTGGCCAGCCGAACAAGATCCGCATACCAAAACCTGTGTGGCCATGCTGGAGCCACCAGCAGTACAAACGAACGCACCATTAGGATTTTGGAAATCACTTTTGGAAGAACTAGAGGCGGAAAGATATAAGCAGGTTGATAATTCCAAGGAAGTGACAACGCGTCCACAGCTTCCTCCTGAGGATCCCTGGATCTGGACAGATACCTGGGAAGTTTCTTGTTTAGATGAGAGGCCCTCAGATCTATTTCTGGAAGTCCCCAGATTTGAACAATCTGAAGAAATACCTCTGGGTGAAGAGACCATTCGCCCGGATGTAACGTCTGGCGACTGAGATAATCCGCTTCCCAATTGTCTATACCTGGGATGTGAACCGCAGAAATTAGACAGGAGCTGGATTCCGCCCATACAAGTATCTGAGATACTTCTTTCATAGTCTGAGCACTGTGAGTCCCCCCTTGATGATTGACATATGCCACGGTTGTGACATTGTCTGTCTGAAAACAAATAAACGATTCTCTCGTCAGAAGAGGCCAGAACTGAAGAGCTCTAAAAATCGCACGGAGTTCCAAAATGTTGATTGGTAATCTCGCCTCCTGAGATTTCCAAACCCCCTGCGCTGTCAGAGATCCCCATACAGCTCCCCAACCTGAAAGACTCGCATCTGTTGAGATCACAGTCCAGGTTGGACAAACAAAAGAGGCCCCTTGAATTAAACAATGGTGATCCAACCACCAAGTCAGAGAAGATCGAACATTGGGATTTAAGGATATTAATTGTGATATCTTTGTATAATCCCTGCACCATTGGTTCAGCATACAAAGCTGGAGAGGTCTCATGTGAAAACGAGCAAAAGGGATCGCGTCCGATGCAGCAGTCATGAGACCTAGAATTTCCATGCACAAAGCTACCGAAGGGAACGATTGAGACTGAAGGTTTTGACAAGCTGAAACCAATTTCAGACGTCTCTTTTCTGTTAGAGACAAAGTCATGGACACTGAATCTATTTGGAAACCCAAAAAGGTTACCCTTGTCTGAGGAATCAAGGAACTCTTTGGTAAATTGATCCTCCAACCATGTCTTTGAAGAAACAACACAAGTTGATTCATATGAGATTCTGCAGAATGTAAAGACTGAGCAAGTACCAAGATATCGTCCAAATAAGGAAATACCGCAATACCCTGTTCTCTGATTACAGAGAGAAGGGCACCGAGAACCTTTGTAAAGATCCTTGGAGCTGTTGCTAGGACAAACAGAAGAGCAACAAACTGGTAATGCTTGTCTAGAAAAGAGAATCTCAGAAACTGATAGTGATCTGGATGGATAGGAATATGAAGATATGCATCCTGTAAGTCTATTGTAGACATATAATGCCCTTGCTGAACAAAAGGCAGAATAGTCCTTATAGTCACCATTTTGAATGTTGGTATCCTTACATAACGATTCAATATTTTTAGATCCAGAACTGGTCTGAAGGAATTCTCCTTCTTTGGTACAATGAACAGATTTGAGTAAAACCCCAGACCCCGTTCCAGAACTGGAACTGGCACAATTACCCCAGCCAACTCTAGGTCTGAAACACATTTCAGAAATGCCTGAGCCTTTACTGGGTTTACTGGATTGTGTGAGAGAAAAAAATCTTCTCACAGGCGGTCTTACCTTGAAACCTATTCTGTACCCTTGTGAAACAATGTTCTGAATCCAAAGACTTTGAATCGAATTGATCCAAACATCTTTGAAAAATCGTAACCTGCCCCCTACCAGCTGTGCTGGAATGAGGGCCGCACCTTCATGCGGATTTGGGAGCTGGTTTTAACTTTCTAAAAGGCTTGGATTTATTCCAGACTGGAGAAGGTTTCCAAACGGAAACTGTTCCTTTAGGGGAAGGGTCAGGCTTTTGTTCCTTATTCTGACGAAAGGAACGAAAACGATTATCAGCCCTATATTTACCTTTAGATTTTTTGTCCTGAGGCAAAAAGGCTCCCTTCCCCCCCCAGTAACAGTTGAAATTATTGAATCCAACTGAGAACCAAATAATTTATTACTTTGGAAAGAAAGAGAAAGCAATGTTGACTTAGAAGTCATATCTGCATTCCAAGACTTATACCTGACATCAATTCTAATAATATCAAAAAAGGCATCACAAATAAAGTTATTAGCATGTTGAAGAAGTTTAAAAATGCTATAAGCATTATGGTCTGACACTTGTTGCGCTAAAGCCTCCAACCAGAAGGTGGAAGCTGCAGCAACATCAGCCAAAGAAATAGCAGGTCTAAGAAGATTACCTGAACATAAATAAGCCTTCCTTAGAAAGGATTCAAGCTTCCTATCTAAAGGATCCTTAAAAGAAGTACTATCTGCCGTAGGTATAGTAGTACGTTTAGCAAGAGTAGAGATAGCCCCATCAACTTTGGGGATTTTTTCCCAAAACTCTAATCTATCATATGGCAAAGGGTACAATTTCTTAAACCTTGGAGAAGGTGTAAATGAAGTACCTAGACTATTCCATTCCCTAGAAATTACTTCTGAAATAGCATCAGGAACTGGAAAACTTCTGGAATAACTACATGTGGTTTACAAACTGAATTTAAACGCTTATTAGTTTTAATATCAAGAGGACTAGACTCCTCCATATCTAATGCAATCAACACTTCTTTAAGTAAAGAACGAATAAACTCCATCTTAAACAAATATGAAGATTTATCAGTGTCAATATCTGAGGCAGAATCTTCTGAACCAGATAGATCCTCATCAGAAATAGATAAGTCAGAATGATGGCGGTCATTTAAAAATTCATCTGAAATATGAGAAGTTTTAAAAGACCTCTTACGTTTACTAGAAGGAGGAATAACAGACAGAGCCTTCCGGAAAGAATTAGAAACAAATTCTCTTACATTAACAGGAACATCCTGAACATTAGATGTTGAAGGAACAACAACAGGTAATGGATTATTACTAATGGAAATATTATCTGCGTTTGATAGTTTATCATGACAACTAACACAAACTACAGCCGGAGGAACAGTTACCAAAAGTTTACAACAAATGCACTTAGCTTTGATAGAACCGACATCAGGCAGCGTCTTTCCAGAAGTAGATTCTGATCCAGGGTCAGGTAGTGACATCTTGCAATATGTAATAGAAAAAACAACATATAAAGCAAAATTATCAAATTCCTTAAATGACAGTTTCAGGAATGGGAAAAAATGCAAAACAGAACAAGCCTCTAGAAACCAGAAGCAACTAAAAGGTGAGACTGAAATAATGTGAAAAAAACTGGCGCCAAGTATGACGCCCACATTTTTGGCGCCAAGAATAACGCCCACATTTTTTGGCGCCAAGAATGACGCCCATATTTTTTGGCGCCAAAAACGTCCGCAACACACATACGTAAAAAATGACTCAACTACGTGAATACTTCCGGCGTTAACTATGACGCCGGAAATTACGATTTTTTTGCGCCAAAAAAGTCTTGCGCCAAAAATGACGCAATAAATTGAAGCATTTTCTGCACCCGCGAGCCTAACAGCCCGCAATTTAGAAAAAAAATTAAAAATCAATTGAAACATTTTTAAGGTAAGAAAAATATAAATTCATATGCATTTTCCCAAAAAAATGAAACTGACAGTCTGAAAGAAGGAATACTGATTATCCTGAATCATGGCAAATATAAGTTTAACACATATATTTAGAACTTTACATATAAAGTGCCCAACCATAGATTAGAGTGTCATAAATAGAAATAAGACTTACTTACCCTAAGACACTCATCTACATAAAGTAGATAGCCAAACCAGTACTGAAACGAGAATCAGTAGAGGTAATGGTATATAAGAGTATATCGTCGATCTGAAAAGGGAGGTAGGAGAAGAAATCTCTACGACCGATAACAGAGAACCTATGAAATAGATCCCCTAGAGGAAGACCATGGTATTCAAATAGGCAATACTCTCTTCACATACCTCTGACATTCACTGCACTCTGAGAGGAAAACCGGGCTTCAGCCTGCTGCGAAGCGCATATCAACGTAGAAATCTAGCACAAACTTACTTCACCACCTCCATGGGAGGCAAAGTTTGTAAAACTGAATTGTGGGTGTGGTGAGGGGTGTATTTATAGGCATTTTGAGGTTTGGGAAACTTTGCCCCTCCTGGTAGGAATGTATATCCCATATGTCACTAGCTCATGGACTCTTGCCAATTACATGAAAGAAATGTATTTTCCAAATGCGTTACATTAAATTGAATGTTGACACCCCATTATGGGCCTTCTTCAAGACAAATAAACATTTATTACAATATTACTTACATTGGTAACACCCCTTCACCACACAAGAAATTAAACATAGAGGCTCAAACCTGAGCACACCATAAATAAAAAGCCAAAAGAAAAGGAAAACTGATACAATTCACTTATAAATTGGCCCCCAATATACAAACCAAGGTGAACCACAGTGTGGGTGCAAAAGGCACCACTATCAGTATACATTATCATCAATGGACGATAGCAACCAGATAGTAGTAACCCTATAATGACTACACAGGTGCCACACATACATAAGACCAATGAGAATGATTATGACGACTAACCCTGGCAGTACATCTGCGTAAACATGCAGTGGTACACAAGTGTTGACATAAAACACAGTAACATATGCAGCAAAGTGTCTAATAATATATTTGACCAGCTATCACATAACACACTTGTGTCAAGTGACCGCTACATTCTTATACTACCCCACATAGTGGAAGGAGCCATCTGGCATATACAACATATACCGGCACAAGTATCACATAGCAATTAGAGGGGCACGACATGTATCATGCATCATGCTAAAACACACGAGCTATGAAGTCACAGAACACACTCTCCCAGGAACCAACAAAAGAGAGTCTCACATACCACTAACTATAATATACGGTAAAACAACCTAAACTAAATCTGGGACCCACCATTGCTGCTGAGGTAGCCAATTAACCCTCTAACATAAATGTAGTATAACAATTCAAACATTAAACTCTGCATTGCGACAAAGTAAGGACTTACTATTACGATGCAGCATTCATCCACACACGTCGGCGTCCTAGCTGAACTCCCAGCAATACAATGATATCAGTGATACCGGAAGAGCAACCTACTCAGTCTATAAGCGGACCTTACAGCATACGCGGCATCCAATCAACAGGCCACACAGCTACACACCCACAACTTCGGGAACCAATCGCTGACCTAACCCGCACACTGCCCCTTACACGGACTGGAAAAAATATACTTTATTACATTCCAATACCAAATGAAAAAATAAAGCCAGCGTCCGGGGCAACCTCCACAGAACCCCAACCACGCATCCAGGCAACAAGATACACAATAGCATCCAATTGTGAGCACCACAATCAACCACTCCACTTATGCTCGGTGCCGCAGCAAACTACCAGCATCCACCTAACACACCAACATTATGATAATCAGGCAGCCTGATCTGACAATACTCACCCACCCTACTACCAATAATGTGCTGTGAAAAGTATAAGGCAATACAACATGCCATAATACCAGGATAACCGAGCGGATGATTAACAAACTACAAACCAACGAGCAGTACCGGAGATGGAAACTCCAACAAAGGCCCCAGACACTGAGCAATGCAAACCACTAAATGAGTCCCACATAGACAGGACTTCAAAAACTGTATAGCTAGTTGACCCTGGCACACCATCAATGAGACACCTCCATAAAATGCCTCAACAAAAAGTAACCAAGGCACCACACACAACCTACTCTCAGCTGCCAACAATGGGCCAGACAGAAGATTGCACCAGGTCCATGCAATTTCGAATGTAGACCGGACTCCCCATCTACTAGAATAATTACTACACATAACATGTCACCATACCAACACCAAACGGTCAACACGACGACCACTTAGTCAGGCATTGCCAACCTATAACAATGGCTGGCAGATAACAAGAAGGACACTTAACCCTACTAAGCACGTTATAGTGCTATCATATATATTACCATATCCTAACCACTTAATTCGCCGTCAGGATCCACAGAGTGGATACTATCTTTACTATAGACCGGACACTTCTATAGTCAAATGAAGAATCAAGGACTTAAGACAGGTGATTAATCCCAGCAGCACACATTGGCTGTGAAATGGCCACACTATAACAAAGGAGATGTGAAACACTGCTGACCCACAGCAGCCAATCTAGCACATCACACCCAGTGAAGTGCAGTATTAAACCACCACACACCGGGTAACTATCCTGAACCATGAGAGATCACAATAAACCATCCTGGGTGCCAGCCAGCCCATAAGAGAGAAAAACCATAATTTATGTAAGAATTTACCTGATAAATTAATTTCTTTCATATTGGCAAGAGTCCATGAGCTAGTGAAGTATGGGATATACAATCCTACCAGGAGGGGCCAAGTTTCCCAAACCTCAAAATGCCTATAAATAAAGCCCTCACCACACAAACAATTCAGTTTAATGAATAGCCAAGTAGTGGGGTGATAAAGAAAGCAGTAAAAAGCATCAACAAAGGAATTTGGAAATAATTGTGCTTTATACAAAAAATCATAACCACCATAAAAAGGGTGGGCCTCATGGACTCTTGCCAATATGAAAGAAATGAATTTATCAGGTAAATTCTTACATAAATTATGTTTTTTTCATGTAATTGGCAAGAGTCCATGAGGCCCACCCTTTTTACGGTAGGCCTCATGGACTCTTGCCAATATGAAAGAAATGAATTTATCAGGTAAATTCTTACATAAATTATGTTTTCTTTCATGTAATTGGCAAGAGTCCATGAGTTAGTGACGTATGGGATATCAATACCCAAGATGTGGAACTCCACGCAAGAGTCACTAGAGAGGGAGGAATAAAATAAAAAAACATAATTTATGTAAGATTTTACCTGATAAATTCATTTTTTTAATATTGGCAAGAGTCCATGAGCTAGTGACGCATGGGATATACATTCCTACCAGGAGGGGCAAAGTTTCCCAAACCTGAAAATGCCTATAAATACATCCCCCACCACACCCACAATTCAGTTTAACGAATAGCCAAGAAGTGGGGTGATAAGAAAGGAGCGAAAGCATCAACAAGGAATTGGAATAATTGTGCTTTATACAAAAAAATCATAACCACCATAAAAAGGGTGGTATCATGGACTCTTGCCAATATGAAAGAAATGTATTTATCTGGTAAATTCTTACATAAATTATGTTTTCTTTCAGGTAATTGGCAAGAGTCCATGAGCTAGTGACGTATGGGATAGCAAATACCCAAGATGTGGAACTCCACGCAAGAGTCACTAGAGGGGAAGGGATAAAAATAAAGACAGCCAATTCTGCTGAAAAATTAATCCACAACCCAAATCAAAAGTTTTAATCTTTATAATGAAAAAAACCCTGAAATTATAAGCAGAATAATCAAACTGAAACAGCTGCCTGAAGTACTTTTCTACCAAAAACTGCTTTTGAAGAAGAGAAAACATCAAAATGGTAGAATTTAGTAAAAGTATTCAAAGAAGACCAAGTTGCTGCTTTGCAAATCTGATCAACAGAAGCTTCATTCTTAAAAGCCCAGAAAGTAGAAACTGATCTAGTAGAATGAGCCGTAATCCTCTGAGGCGGGGATTTACCCGACTCCAAATAAGCATGATGAATAAAAAGCTTTAACCAAGATGCAAAAGAAATGGCAGAAGCCTTCTGACCTTTCCTAGAACCAGAAAAAATAACAAATAGACTAGAAGTCTTTCTGAAATCTTTAGTAGCTTCAACATAATATTTCAAAGCTCTTGCCACATCCAAAGAATGCAAAGATCTCTCCAGAGAATTCTTAGGATTAGGACACAACAAAGGGACAACAATTTCTCTACTAATGTTGTTGGAATTCACAACTTTAGGTAAAAATTTAAATGAAGTCCGCAAAACCGCCTTATCCTGTTGAAAAATCAGAAAAGGAGACTCAAAAGAAAGAGCAGATAATTCAGAAACTCTTCTAGCAGAAGAGATGGCCAAAAGGAACAATACTTTCCAAGAAAGTAATTTAATGTCCAGAGAATGCATAGGCTCAAACGGAGGAGCCTGTAAAGCCTTCAAAACCAAATTAAGCCTCCAAGGAGGAGAGATTGATTTAATGACGGGCTTGATACGAACCAAAGCCTGTACAAAACAATGAATATCAGGAAGATTAGCAATTTTTTTCTGTAGAACAGAACAGAAAGAGCAGAGATTTGTCCTTTCAAGGAACTTGCAGACAAACTCTTATCTAAACCATCCTGAAGAAACTGTAAAATTCTAGGAATTCTAAAAGAATGCCAAGAAAATTTATGAGAAGAACACCATGAAATGTAAGTCTTCCAAACTCGGTAATAAATCTTTCTAGACACAGATTTACGAGCCTGTAACATAGTATTAATCACTGAGTCAGAGAAACCTCTATGACTAAGCACTAAGCGTTCAATCTCCATACCTTCAAATTTAATGATTTGAGATCCTGATGGAAAAATGGGCCTTGAGATAGAAGGTCTGGCTTTAACGGAAGTGGCCAAGGTTGGCAACTGGACATCCGAACAAGATCCGCATACCAAAACCTGTGTGGCCATGCTGGAGCCACCAGCAGTACAAACGAACGCTCCATTATGATTTTGGAAATCACTCTTGGAAGAAGAACTAGAGGCTGAAAGATATAAGCAGGTTGATAACTCCAAGGAAGTGTCAACGCATCCACTGCTTCCGCCTGAGGATCCCTGGACCTGGACAGATACCTGGGAAGTTTCCTGTTTAGATGAGAAGCCATCAGATCTATTTCTGGAAGCCCCCACATCTGAACAATCTGAAAAAACACATCTGGGCGAAGAGACCACTCTCACGGATGTAAAGTCTGGCGACTGAGATAATCCGCTTCCCAATTGTCTATACCTGGGATATGGACCGCAGAAATTAGACAGGAGCTGGATTCTGCCCAAGCAAGTATCCGAGATACTTCTTTCATAGCTTGAGGGCTGTGAGTCTCACCTTGATGATTGACATACGCCACGGTTGTGACATTGTCTGTCTGAAAACAAATAAACTGTTCTCTCTTCAGAAGAGGCCATAACTGAAGAGCTCTGAGAATCGCACGGAGTTCCAAAATATTGATTGGTAATCTCGCCTCTTGAGATTTCCAAACCCCTTGTGCTGTCAGAGATCCCCAGACAGCTCCCCAACCTGAAAGACTCACATCTGTTGTGATCACAGTCCAGGTTGGATGAACAAAAGAGACCCCTTGAACTATACGATGGTGATCTAACCACCAAGTCAGAGATAGTCGAACATTGGGATTTAAGGATATTAATTGTGATATCTTTGTATAATCCCTGCAGCATTGGTTCAGCATACAAAGCTGAAGAGATCTCATGTGAAAATGAGCAAAGGGGATCGCGTCCGATGCTGCAGTCATGAGACCTAAAACCTCCATGCACATAGCTACTGAAGGGAATGATTGAGACTTAAGGTTCCGACAAGCTGCAACCAATTTCAGACGTCTCTTGTCTGTTAGAGACAAAGTCATGGATACTGAATCTATTTGGAAACCTAAAAAGGTTACCCTTGTCTGAGGAATCAAAGAACTTTTTGGTAAAGTGATCCTCCAACCATGTCTTTGACGAAACAACACTAGTTGATTTGTGTGAGATTCTGCAGAACGTAAACACTGAGCAAGTACCAAGATATCGTCCAAATAAGGAAACACCACAATACCCTGCTCTCTGATTACAGAGAGTAGGGCACCAAGAACCTTTGAAAAGATCATTGGAGCTGTTGCTAGGCCAAAAGGAAGAGCAACAAATTGGTAATGCTAGTCTAGAAAAGAGAATCTCAGGAACTGATAGTGATCTGGATGAATCGGAATATGAAGATATGCATCCTGTAAGTCTATTGTAGACATATAATGCCCTTGCTGAACAAAAGGCAGAATAGTCCTTATAGTCACCATTTTGAATGTAGGTATTCTTACATAACGATTCAAAATTTTTAGATCCAGAACTGATCTGAAAGAATTTTCCTTCTTTGGAACAATGAACAGATTTGAATAAAACCCCAGACCCCGTTCCTGAAAAGGAACTGGCAAAATTACCCCAGATAACTCCAGGTCTGAAACACACTTCAGGAAAGCCTGAGCCTTTATTGGGTTTACTGGAATGCGTGAGAGAAAGAAACTTCTCACAGGTGGTCTTACTTTGAAACCTATTCTGTACCCTTGAGAAACAATGTTCTGAATCCAATGATTTTGGATTGAATTGATCCAAACATCATTGAAAAATCTTAGTCTGCCCCCTACCAGCTGAGCTGGAATGAGGGCATCAACCTTCATGCGGACTTGGGGACTGATTTCGATCTTTTAAATGGCTTGGATTTATTCAAGACTGTAGAAGGCTTCCAATTGGAAACCGTTCCCTTAGGGGAAGGATCAGGTTTCTGTTCCTTATTTTGACGAAAGGAACGAAAACGGTTAGCAGCTTTAAATTTACTCTTAGATTTTTTTATCCTGAGGCAAAAACAAAATTTATCGTTACCTGATAAATTTATTTCTCTTGTGGTGTATCCAGTCCACGGGTTCATCCATTACTTGTGGGATATTCTCCTTCCCAACAGGAAGTTGCAAGAGGACACCCACAGCAGAGCTGTCTATATAGCTCCTCCCCTAACTGCCACCCCCAGTCATTCGACCGAAGACAAGCAAGAAAAAAGGAGAAACTATAGGGTGCAGTGGTGACTGTAGTTTAAAAAATAAAAAACACCTGCCTTAAAATGACAGGGCAGGCCGTGGACTGGATACACCACAAGAGAAATACATTTATCAGGTAAGCATAAATTTTGTTTTCTCTTGTAAAGGTGTATCCAGTCCACGGGTTCATCCATTACTTGTGGGATACCAATACCAAAGCTTTAGGACACGGATGAAGGGAGGGACAAGGCGGGAAGGCACCACTGCCTGTAAGACCTTTCTCCCAAAAATAGCCTCAGAAGAAGCAAAAGTATAAAATTTGTAGAATTTAGAAAAAGTGTGAAGCGAAGACCAAGTTGCCGCCTTACAAATCTGTTCAACAGAGGCCTCATTTTTAAAAGCCCATGTGGAAGCCACAGCTCTAGTGGAATGAGCTGTAATTCTTTCAGGAGGCTGCTGGCCAGCAGTCTCATAAACTAAGCGGATTATGCTTCTCAGCCAAAAAGAAAGAGAAGTTGCCGAAGCCTTTTGGCCTCTCCTCTGTCCAGAGTAGACCACAAACAAAGCAGATGTTTGACGAAAATCCTTCGTAGCTTGTAAATAAAACTTTAAAGCACAAACCACATCAAGATTGTGTAAAAGACGTTCCTTCTTTGAGGAAGGATTAGGACATAATGAAGGAACAACAATCTCCTGATTGATGTTCTTATTAGATACTACCTTAGGAAGAAACCCAGGTTTGGTACGCAAAACTACCTTATCTGCATGGAAAATCAGATAAGGGGAATCACATTGTAAAGCAGATAACTCCGAAACTCTTCGAGCCGAGGAGATAGCTACTAGGAACAGAACTTTCCAAGATAAAAGTTTAATATCTATGGAATGCAAAGGTTCAAACGGAACCCCTTGACGAACTTTAAGAACTAAATTTAAACTCCATGGCGGAGCAACATGTTTAAACACAGGCTTAATTCTAACTAAAGCCTGACAAAACGCCTGAACGTCTGGAACCTCAGCCAGACGTTTGTGCAAAAGAATAGACAGAGCAGAAATCTGTCCCTTTAAGGAACTAGCAGACAATCCTTTCTCCAATCCCTCTTGGAGAAAGGATAAGATTCTAGGAATCCTGACTTTACTCCATGAGTAACCCTTGGATTCACACCAATGAAGATATCTACACCATATCTTATGATAGATTTTCCTGGTGACAGGCTTTCGAGCCTGAATTAAGGTATCAATGACCGAATCAAGCGTTCAATCTCCAAGCAGTCAGACGCAGAGAAATTAGATTTGGATGTTTGAAAGGACCTTGAAGTAGAAGGTCCTGCCTCAGCGGCAGAGTCCATGGTGGAAAGTATGACATGTCCACCAGATCTGCATACCAAGTCCTGCGTGGCCACGCAGGAGCTATCAAAATCACCGAAGCTCTCTCCTGCTTGATCTTGGCAATCAGACGAGGGAGCAGAGGAAACGGTGGAAACACATAAGCCAGGCTGAAGGACCAGGGCGCTGCTAGAGCATCTATAAGCGCTGCCTTGGGATCCCTGGACCTGGACCCGTAACGAGGAAGTTTGGCGTTCTGACGAGACGCCATGAGATCCAGTTCTGGTTTGCCCCATAGTTGAATCAACTGGGCAAATACCTCCGGATGGAGCTCCCACGCCTCCCAGTTCTCTACTCCTGGGATATGGATAGCTGAGAGATGGCAAGAGTGAACCTCTGCCCATAGAATTATCTTTGAAACCTCCAACATCGCCAGGTGGCTCCTTGTACCCCCCCTGATTGTTGATATAGGCTACAGTCGTGATGTTGTCCGACTGAAATCTGATGAACCTGACCGCAGCTAGCTGAGGCCAAGCCTGAAGAGCATTGAATATCGCTATTAGTTCCAGAATGTTTATCGGAAGGAGGGCTTCCTCCTGAGTCCACGAACCCTGAGCCTTCAGGGAGTTCCAGACTGCGCCCCAGCCCAGAAGGCTGGCATCTGTCGTCACTATAGTCCATTCTGGCCTGCGGAAGCTCATTCCCCTGGACAGATGGACCCGAGATAGCCACCAGAGAAGAGAATACCTGGTCTCTTGATCCAGATTTAGCAGAGGGGACAAATCTGTGTAATCCCCATTACACTGATTGAGCATGCAAAGTTGCAGTGGTCTGAGATGTAGGCGGGCAAACGGAACTATGTCCATTGCCGCTACCATTAAGCAGATTACTTCCATACACTGAGCCACTGACGGCTGAGAAGTAGAATAAAGAGCACGGAAGGAAGTTAGAAGCTTTGACAACCTGACCTCTGTCAGAAAAATCTTAATTTCTACTGAATCTATCAGAGTTCCTAGGAAGGAAACTCTTGTGAGAGGGGAGAGAGAACTATTTTCTTCGTTCACCTTCCACCCATGAGACCTCAGGAATACCAGAACAATGTCCGTATGGGACTTGGCGTTTTGAAAATTCGACGCCTGTATCAGAATGTCGTCTAGGTAAGGAGCCACCGCTATGCATCGTGGCCTTAGAACCGCCAGTAGGGACCCTAGAACCTTCATAAAGATTCTTGGTGCCGCGGCTAACCCGAAGGGAAGAGCCACAAACTGGTAATGCCTGTCTAGGAAGGCAAACCTGAGAAACCGATGATGATCTCTGTGTATCGGAATGTCGAGATAAGCATCCTTTAAGTCTACGGTAGTCATATATTGACCCTCCTGGATCATAGGTAGGATTGTTCGAATAGTCTCCATCTTGAAAAATGGGACCCTGAGAAATTTGTTTAGGATCTTGAGATCCAAGATTGGTCTGAAAGTTCCCTCTTTTTTGGGAACTATAAACAGATTTGAATAGAATCCTTGCCCCTGTTCCTCCCTTGGAACTGGGTGGATCACTCCCATAACCAGAAGGTCTTGAACACAACGTAAGAATGCCTCTCTCTTTATCTGGTTTGCAGATAATTGTGAAAGATGAAATCTGCCCTATGGAGATGAGGCTTTGAAATCCAGAAGATATCCCTGGGAAACAATCTCCAGAGCCCAGGGATCCTGGACGTCTCTTGCCCAAGCCTGGCGAAGAGAGAAAGTCTGCCCCCAACTAGATCCGGTCCCGGATCGGGGGCTACTCCTTCATGCTGTCTTAGAGGCAGCAGCAGGTTTTTTGGCCTGCTTTCCCTTGTTCCAAGCCTGATTAGGTCTCCAGATCATCAGTGTAAACAGGCACTGCAAAGTATTTGTCCATTTTACACAATTTCTCTGGGATTACAATGGTGTCACAGTCATCCAGAGTTGCTAAAACCTCCCTGAGCAACAAGCAGAGGTGTTCAAGCTTAGATTTAAATGCTGTCATTTCAGAGTCAGACTGAAGTAACGCCTTCCCTGAATCAGAAATGTCACCCACAGATAGAAGCTCTCCTACTTCGGCTTCTGTACATTGTGAGGGTATATCAGACATAGCTACTAAAGCGTCAGAAAGCTCTGTATTTGTTCTAGCCCCAGAGCTGTCTCTCTTTCTTTGTAACCCTGGCAGTTTTGACAATACCTCTGTGAGGGTATGATTCATAACTGCCGCCATGTCTTGTAAGGTAAACGCATTAGACGCGCCAGATGTACTTGGCGTCACTTGCACGGGAGATATAGGTTCTGACACATTGGGAGAGCTAGGTGGTTTAACCTCCCTTTTGTCAGTCTGAGAAACCTCTGGTGATAAATCTTTAAAACCCATAATATGGTCTTTATAACTTATAGAAAGGTCAGTGCATTTGGTACACATTCTAAGAGGGGGTTCCACAATGGCTTCTAAACATAATGAACAAGGAGTTTCCTCTATGTCAGACATGTTTAACAGACTAGTAATGAGACCAGCAAGCTTGGAAAACACTTTAATAAATGTGATAAAGCAATTAAACAAAAACGGTACTGTGCCTTTAAGAGAAAAAAACTAACACATAAACTGCAAAACAGTGATAAAAAGTAGTAAACTCTACAAAATTTTTACAGTGTGTATAACAGACTAAAGCAGCATTGCACCCACTTGCAAATGGATGATTAACCCCTTGGGCCCCAAACCGGATTAGAAAAACGGTAAAACCGTTAAAAAACAGTCAAACACACTGCCACAGCTCTGCTGTGGCTCCTACCTGCCCTTAAACATGATTTTTGCAGGAAAAAACCCCTCTATAGTGGTCCTAGATACCAGAGGACTCCTTTAGGGAAACTGAATGTCTCAGTCTGAATATCAACTGCGCATAAAGTGCGCGAAAATAGGCCCCTCCCACCATGCACTCAATGTCAGAGGGCCTTAAAAAAGTACTCCTAGGAGTAATCTAACAAGCCATGTGGAAAACTAGGCCCCAAATAAAGATTTATCACCCTCAGAGAAAAAAAAATATTTCTGTAAGTTATGCAAACGTTTTTACACTAAGTAGTATGAGAGTTAACATGAATATTACCCTTATCTTGTAAGCATGATCCCAGTCGTTGTTAAATCCCTGTATCGGGCTTACCTCAAATATACCAGGCACTGTCAGCATTTTCTAGACCTTATCATCTCTCTAGAAAAAAATATACTGAACATACTTCAAAGCAGGTGATCTGCAAACCGTCCCCCCAACTGAAGTTTTCTTTCCATACTCTTCAGTTATGTGTGAGAACAGCAATGGACCTTAGTTACAAACCGCTAAGTTCATCAACCTCCAGGCAGATTCTTCTTCCAATTTCTGCCTGAGAGTAAAACAGTACAACACCAGTACCGTTTAAAAATAACAAACTCTTGATTGAAGGTAAAAACTACACTAAGTCACCACATATCTCTTGATACTTCCTTTCTTGTCGAGAGTTGCAAGAGAATGACTGGGGGTGGCAGTTAGGGGAGGAGCTATATAGACAGCTCTGCTCTGGGTGTCCTCTTGCAACTTCCTGTTGGGAAGGAGAATATCCCACAAGTAATGGATGAACCCGTGGACTGGATACACCTTTACAAGAGAAAAAGCTCCCTTCCCCCCAGTGACAGTTGAAATAATAGAATCCAACTGAGAACCAAATAATTTATTACCTTGGAAAGAGAGAGAGAACAACGTTGATTTAGAAGTCATATCAGCATTCCAAGATTTAAGCCATAAAGCTCTTCTAGCTAAAAACATATATCTGACATCAATTCTAATGATATCAAAATTGGCATCACAAATGAAATTATTAGCATGTTGAATTAGCTTAACAATGCTATATACATTATGATCTGGCACTTGTGCTAAAGTTTCCAACCAAAAAGTTGAAGCAGCAGCAACATCAGCCAAAGAAATAGCAGGCCTAAGAAGATGACCTGAAAATAAATAAGCCTTCCTTAGATAAGATTCAAGTTTCCCATCTAAAGGATCTTTAAAAGAAGTACTATCTGCCGTAGGAATAGTAGTACGTTTAGCAAGAGTAGAGATGGCCCCATCAACTTTGGGGATCTTTTTCCAAAACTCCAATCTATCAGTCGGCAAAGGATACAATTTCTTAAACCTTGAAGGAGGAGTAAAAGAAGTACCCAGTCTATTCCATTCCCTAGAAATCACATCTAAAATAGCATCAGGAACTGGAAAAAACTCTGGAATAACTACATGAGGTTTAAAAAACGAATCTAAACGTTTACTAGTTTTAATATCAAGAGGACTAGTCTCCTCCATATCTAATGCAATCAACACCTCTTTTAATAAGGAACGAATATACTCCATTTTAAATAAGTATGAAGATTTGTCAGTGTCAATATCTGAGGCAGAATCTTCTGAACCAGATAGATCCTCATCAGAGATAGATAAATCAGAATGTTGTCGGTCATTTAAAAATTCATCAATTTTATGAGAAGTTTTGAAAGACCTTTTACGTTTATTAGAAGGTGGTATGACAGACAAAGCCTTCTGAATAGAATTAGAAACAAATTCTCTCACATTAACAGGAATATCCTGAGCATTAGATGTTGAAGGAACAACAACAGGTAATGGATTACTACTAATGGAAATATTGTCTGCATTTAAAAGTTTATCATGACAATTATCACAAACTACAGCCGGAGGAACAGTTACCACAAGTTTACAACAAATGCACTTAGCTTTGGTAGAACCGACATCAGGTAGCAGGATTCCAATAGTAGATTCTGAGACAGGGTCAGATTGAGACATCTTGCAATATGTAATAGAAAAAATAACATATAAAGCAAAATGATCAATTTCCTTATATGACAGTTTCAGGAATGGGAAAAAAATGCAAACAAAACCAAAATTTATGCTTACCTGATAAATTTATTTCTCTTGTGGTGTATCCAGTCCACGGATTCATCCATTACATGTGGGATATTCTCCTTCCCAACAGGAAGCTGCAAGAGGACACCCACAGCAGAGCTGTCTATATAGCTCCTCCCCTAACTGCCACTCCCAGTCATTCGACCGAAGACAAGCAAGAGAAAGGAGAAACTATAGGGTGCAGTGGTGACTGTAGTTCAAAAATAAAAACACCTGCCTTAAAATGACAGGGCGGGCCGTGGACTGGATACACCACAAGAGAAATAAATTTATCAGGTAAGCATAAATTTTGTTTTCTCTTGTAAGGTGTATCCAGTCCACGTATTCATCCATTACTTGTGGGATACCAATACCAAAGCTATAGGACACGGATGAAGGGAGGGACAAGGCAGGCGCTTAAACGGAAGGCACCACTGCCTGTAAGACCTTTCTCCCAAAAATAGCCTCCGAAGAAGCAAAAGTATCAAATTTGTAGAATTTAGAAAAAACTGAATTTATGCTTACCTGATAAATTACTTTCTCTTACGGTGTATCCAGTCCACGGATTCATCCTTACTTGTGGGATATTCTCAATCCCTACAGGAAGTGGCAAAGAGAGCACACAGCAGAGCTGTCCATATAGCTCCCCTCAGGCTCCGCCCTACCCAGTCATTGGACCGACGGTTAGGAGAAAAAGGAGAAACCATAGGGTGCAGTGGTGACTGTAGTTTTACAAAAATAAATTTGAACCTGACTTAACTGCCAGGGCGGGCCGTGGACTGGATACACCGTAAGAGAAAGTAATTTATCAGGTAAGCATAAATTCTGTTTTCTCTTACATGGTGTATCCAGTCCACAGATTCATCCTTGTGGGATACCAATACCAAAGCTTTAGGACACGGATGAAGGGAGGGAACAAGTCAGGTAACCTAAACGGAAGGCACCACTGCTTGCAAAACCTTTCTCCCAAAAATAGCCTCCGAAGAAGCAAAAGTATTGAATTTGTAAAATTTGGCAAATGTATGCAGTGAAGACCAAGTCGCTGCCTTACAGATCTGTTCAACAGAAGCCTCATTCTTGAAAGCCCATGTGGAAGCCACAGCTCTGGTGGAATGAGCTGTAATTCGTTCAGGAGGCTGCTGTCCAGCAGTCTCTTAAGCCAATATGTATGATGCTTTTCAGCCAGAAGGAAAGAGAGGTGGCAGTCGCTTTCTGACCTCTCCTCTTACCAGAATAGACAACAAACAAGGATGATGTTTGTCTGAAATCTTTAGTTGCATTTAAATAGAATTTTAAAGCACGAACCACATCAAGATTGTGTAACAGTCGTTCCTTCTTAGAAACTGGATTAGGGCACAGAGAAGGAACAATGATTTCCTGGTTAATATTCTTATTAGAAACCACTTTTGGAAGGAAACCAGGTTTGGTACGCAAAACAACCTTGTCTGCATGGAACACCAGATAGGGTGAATTACACTGCAAAGCAGATAATTCAGAAACTCTTCGAGCAGAAGAAATAGCTACCAAAAACAAAACTTTCCAAGATAATAACTTAATATCTATGGAATGTAAAGGTTCAAACGGAACCCCTTGAAGAACTGAAAGAACTAAACTTAGACTCCATGGAGGAGCCACAGGTTTGCAGACAGGCTTGATTCTAACTAGGGCCTGTGCAAACGACTGAACGTCTGGTACAGCTGCCAGACGCTTGTGTAACAGGAAAGACAGAGCAGATATCTGTCCCTTTAAGGAACTAGCTGACAAACCTTTCTCCAATCCTTCTTGAAGAAAAGACAATATCCTTGGAATCCTAATCTTACTCCACGAGTAACCCTTGGATTCACACCAACAAAGATATTTCCGCCATATCTTATGGTAAATTTTCCTGGTGACAGGCTTTCTGGCCTGGATCAGAGTATCTATAACTGATTCAGAGAACCCACGCTTAGCTAGAATTAAGCATTCAATCTCCAAGCAGTCAGTTGCAGAGAAACTAGATTTGGATGCTTGAATGGACCTTGTATTAGAAGATCCTGCCTCGATGGCAGTTTCCATGGTGGAACCGATGACATGTCCACTAGGTCTGCATACCAAGTCCTGCGTGGCCACGCAGGCGCTATCAGAATAACTGAAGCCTTCTCCTGTTTGATTCTGGCTACTAGCCGAGGGAGAAGAGGAAACGGTGGAAAGACATAAGCTAGACTGAATGACCAAGGCACTACTAAAGCATCTATCAATGCAGCCTTGGGATCCCTGGACCTGGATCCGTAAAGGGGAAGTTTGGTGTTCTGATGGGACGCTATCAGATCCAATTCTGGAATGCCCCATAGCTGGGTCAGCTGAGCAACTGTTTGAGCATGCACAGTTGCAGTGGTCTTAGATGAATTCGGGCAAAAGGGACAACGTCCATTGCCGCAACCATTAATCTGATTACCTGCATGCACTACTTGTTAGAGCGGCAAAGAGAATGACTGGGGGGGCGGAGCCTGAGGGGAGCTATATGGATAGCTCTGCTGTGTGCTCTCTTTGCCACTTCCTGTAGGGATTGAGAATATCCCACAAGTAAGGATGAATCCGTGGACTGCATACACCATGTAAGAGAAAGTATGAAGCGAAGACCAAGTCGCCGCCTTACAAATCTGTTCAACAGAAGCCTCATTCTTAAAAGCCCATGTGGAAGCTACCGATCTAGTGGAATGAGCTGTAATTCTTTCAGGAGGCTGCTGGCCAGCAGTCTCATAAGCTAAGTGGATTATACTTTTTAGCCAAAAAGAAAGAGAAGTTGCCAAAGCCTTTTGGC
This sequence comes from Bombina bombina, assembly GCF_027579735.1. Classification (NCBI taxonomy): domain Eukaryota; kingdom Metazoa; phylum Chordata; class Amphibia; order Anura; family Bombinatoridae; genus Bombina; species Bombina bombina. The sequence goes on from NC_069502.1 coordinate 828,317,241, forward strand.
CTCTCCTCTGTCCAGAGTAGACCACAAACAAAGCAGATGTTTGACGAAAATCCTTCGTAGCTTGTAAATAAAATTTTAAAGCACGAAACACATCAAGATTGTGTGATAGACGTTCCTTCTTTGAAGAAGGATTAGGACATAGTGAAGGAACAACAATCTCTTGATTGATATTTTTATTAGATACCACCTTAGGAAGAAAACCAGCTTTGGTACGTAACACTACCTTATCTGCATGGAAAATGAGATAAGGGGAATCACATTGTAAAGCAGATTACTCCGAAACTCTTCGAGCCGAGGAGATAGCTACTAAAAACAGAACTTTCCAAGATAAAAGTTTAATATCTATGGAATGCAAAGGTTCAAACGGAACCCCTTGCAGAACCTTAAGAACTAAATTTAAACTCCATAGCGGAGCAACAGGTTTAAACACAGGCTTGATTCTAACTAAAGCCTGACAAAACGCCTGAACATCTGGAGTATCAGCCAGACGCTTGTGCAAAAGAATAGACAGAGCAGAAATCTGTCCCTTTAAGGAACTAGCTGACAATCCCATCTCCAATCCTTCTTGGAGAAAAGATAATATCCTAGGAATCCTGACCTTACTCCATGAGTAACCCTTGGATTCACACCAATGAAGATATCTACACCATATCTTATGATAGATTTTCCTGGTGACCGGCTTTCGAGCCTGAATTAAGGTATCAAGCGTTCAATCTCCAAGCAGTCAGACGCAGAGAAATTAGATTTGGATGGTTGAAAGGACCTTGAAGTAGAAGGTCCTGCCTCAGCGGCAGAGTCCATGGTGGAAGGGATGACATGTCCACCAGATCTGCATACCAAGTCCTGCGTGGCCAAGCAGGTGCTATCAAAATCACCGAAGCTCTCTCCTGCTTGATCTTGGCAATCAGACGAGGGAGCAGAGGAAACGGTGGAAACACATAAGCCAGGTTGAAGGACCAAGGCGCTGCTAGAGCATCTATCAGCGCTGCCTTGGGATCCCTGGACCTGGATCCGTAACAAGGATTCTGACGAGACGCCATGAGATCCAGTTCTGGTTTGCCCCAAAGTTGAATCAACTGTGCAAATACCTCCGGATGGAGTTCCCACTCCCCCGGATGAAAAGTCTGCCGACTTAGAAAATCCGCCTCCCAGTTCTCTACTCCTGGGATATGGATAGCTGATAGATGGCAAGAGTGAACCTATGCCCATAGAATTATTTTTGAAACCTCCAACATTGCTAGAGTACTCCTTGTTCCCCCTTGATGGTTGATGTAGGCTACAGTCGTGATATTGTCCGACTGAAATCTGATGAACCTGACCGCAGCAAGCTGAGGCCAAGCCTGAAGAGCATTGAATATCGCTCTTAGTTCAAGAATGTTTATCGGAAGGAGTGCCTCCTCCTGAGTCCACGAGCCCTGAGCCTTCAGGGAGTTCCAGACTGCACCCCAGCCCAGAAGGCTGGCATCTGTCGTTACTATTGTCCAATCTGGCCTGAGGAAGGTCATACCCTTGGACAGATGGACCCGAGATAGCCACCAGACAAGAGAATCTCTGGTCTCTTGATCCAAATTTAGTAGAGGGGACAAATCTGTGTAATCCCCATTCCACTGACTGAGCCTGCAAAGTTGCAGCGGTCTGAGATGTAGGCGGGCAAACGGCACTATGTCCATTGCCGCTACCATTAAGCCGATTACTTCCATACACTGAGCCACTGAAGGGCGAGAAGTAGAATAAAGAACACAGCAGGAATTTAGAAGTTTTGACAACCTGGCCTCTGTCAGGTAAATCTTCATTTCTACAGAATCTATCAGATTTCCTAGGAAGGAAACTCTTGTGAGAGGGGATAGAGAATTATTTTCTTCGTTCACCTTCCACTCATGAGACCTCAGGAATGCCAGAATAATGTCCGTATGGGACCTGGCGATTTGAAAATTCGACGCCTGTATCAGAATATCGTCTAGGTAAGGGGCTACTGCTATACCCCGCGGCCTTAGGACCGCTAGGAGTGACCCTAGAACCTTCATAAAGATTCTTGGTGCCGTGGCTAACCCAAAGGGAAGAGCCACAAACTGGTAATGCTTGTCTAGGAAGGCGAACCTGAGAAACCGATGATGATCTCTGTGTATCGGAATGTGAAGATAAGCATCCTTTAAGTCCACGGTAGTCATATATTGACCCTCCTGGATCATAGGTAGGATGGTTTGAATAGTCTCCATCTTGAAGGATGGGACCCTGAGAAATTTGTTTAAGATTTTGAGATCTAAGATTGGTCTGAAGGTTCCCTCTTTCTTGGGAACTACAAACAGATTCCTTGCCCCTGTTCCTCCTTTGGAACTGGGTGGATCACTCCCATAACTAGGAGGTCTTGAACACAATGTAAGAATGCCTCTCTCTTTGTCTGCTTTTCCAGATAATTGTGAGAGATGAAATCTCCCTTTTGGGGAAGAAGCTTTGAAATCCAGAAGATATCTCTGGGACACAATTTCCAACGCCCAGGGATCCTGGACATCTCTTGCCCAAGCCTGGGCGAAGAGAGAAAGTCTGCCCCCTACTAGAACCGTTTCCAGATCGGGGGCTGATCCTTCATGCTATCTTAGAGGCAGCAGCAGGCTTTTTGGCCTGTTTTCCCTTGTTCCAAGCCTGGTTAGGTCTCCAGACCGGCTTGGACTGGGCAAAATTTCCCTCTTGTTTTGTATTAGAGGAAGTTGAAGCTGCGCCACTCTTGAAGTTTCAAAAGGAACGAAAATTAGTCTGTTTGGTCCTTAATTTGTTGGAACTATCCTGAGGAAGGGCGTGACCTTTTCCTCCAGTAATATCAGAAATGATCTTCTTCAGTCCAGGCCCGAATAGGGTCTGCCCCTTGAAGGGAATGTTGAGAAGCTTAGACTTTGAAGTAACGTCTGCTGACCAGGATTTAAGCCATAGCACCCTACGCACCTGAATAGCAAAACCTGAATTTTTAGCCGTTAGCTTGGTTAAATGAACAACGGCGTCAGAAACAAATGAATTGGCTAGCTTAAGAGCTTTAAGCTTGTCAAGGATATCATCCAACGGGGTTTCTACCTGTAGAGCCTCTTCTAGAGACTCAAACCAGAAGTCTGCAGCAGCAGTGACTGGGGCAATGCATGCAAGAGGCTGGAGAATAAAACCTTGTTGAATAAAAATTTTCTTAAGGTAACCCTCTAATTTTTTGTCCATTGGATCTAGAAAAGCACAACTGTCCTCGACAGGGATAGTTGTACGCTTCGCTAGGGTAGAGACTGCTCCCTCCACCTTAGGGACCGTCTGCCACAAGTCCCGTGTAGCGGCATCTATAGGAAACATCTTTTTAAAAACAGGAGGGGGAGAGAACGGTACACCTGGTCTATCCCATTCCTTAGTAATAATTTCTGAAAACCTCTTAGGGATAGGAAAAACATCAGTGTAAACAGGCACTGCATAGTATTTATCCAATTTAGACAATTTCTCTGGGACTACAATGGCGTCACAGTCATCCAGAGTTGCTAAAACCTCCCTGAGCAACACGCAGAGGTGTTCAAGTTTAAATTTAAATGTAGACATATCAGAATCAGGTTGAAGTATCTTCCCTGAATCAGAAAAATCACCCACAGATAGAAGCTCTCCTGCTTCGGCTTCTGCACATTGTGAGGGTATATCAGACATAGCTACTAAAGCGTCAGAGAGCTCTGTATTTGTTCTAGCCTCAGAGCTGTCTCGCTTTCCTTGTAACCCTGGCAGTTTGGACAATACCTCTGTAAGGGTAAGATTCATAACTGCCGCCATGTCTTGTAAGGTATACGCAGTGGGCGAGCTAGATGTACTTGGCGTCCCTTGAGCGGGAGTTATAGGTTCTGACACGTGGGGAGAGTTAGTCGGCATAACTTCCCCCTTGTCAATTTCCTCTGGTGATAAATCTTTTAAAGCCAGAATATGGTCTTTATAATTTATAGTAAGATCAGTGCATTTGGTACTCATTCTAAGAGGGGGTTCCACAATGGCTTCTAAACATAATGAACAAGGAGTTTCCTCTATGTCAGATATGTTTAACAGACTAGTAATGAGACCAGCAAGCTTGGAAAACACTTTAATAAATGTGAAAAAGCAGAATATAACAAACTGTACTGTGCCTTTAAGGGAAAAAAACAGAATTTATGTTTACCTGATAAATTTCTTTCTCCAACGGTGTGTCCGGTCCACGGCGTCATCCTTACTTGTGGGATATTCTCTTCCCCAACAGGAAATGGCAAAGAGCCCAGCAAAGCTGGTCACATGATCCCTCCTAGGCTCCGCCTACCCCAGTCATTCGACCGACGTTAAGGAGGAATATTTGCATAGGAGAAACCATATGGTACCGTGGTGACTGTAGTTAAAGAAAATAAATTATCAGACCTGATTAAAAAACCAGGGCGGGCCGTGGACCGGACACACCGTTGGAGAAAGAAATTTATCAGGTAAACATAAATTCTGTTTTCTCCAACATAGGTGTGTCCGGTCCACGGCGTCATCCTTACTTGTGGGAACCAATACCAAAGCTTTAGGACACGGATGAAGGGAGGGAGCAAATCAGGTCACCTAAATGGAAGGCACCACGGCTTGCAAAACCTTTCTCCCAAAAATAGCCTCAGAAGAAGCAAAAGTATCAAACTTGTAAAATTTGGTAAAAGTGTGCAGTGAAGACCAAGTCGCTGCCCTACATATCTGATCAACAGAAGCCTCGTTCTTGAAGGCCCATGTGGAAGCCACAGCCCTAGTGGAATGAGCTGTGATTCTTTCGGGAGGCTGCCGTCCGGCAGTCTCGTAAGCCAATCTGATGATGCTTTTAATCCAAAAAGAGAGAGAGGTAGAAGTTGCTTTTTGACCTCTCCTTTTACCTGAATAAACAACAAACAAGGAAGATGTTTGTCTAAAATCCTTTGTAGCATCTAAATAGAATTTTAGAGCGCGAACAACATCCAAATTGTGCAACAAACGTTCCTTCTTTGAAACTGGTTTCGGACACAGAGAAGGTACGATAATCTCCTGGTTAATGTTTTTGTTAGAAACAACTTTTGGAAGAAAACCAGGTTTAGTACGTAAAACCACCTTATCTGCATGGAACACCAGATAAGGAGGAGAACACTGCAGAGCAGATAATTCTGAAACTCTTCTAGCAGAAGAAATTGCAACTAAAAACAAAACTTTCCAAGATAATAACTTAATATCAACGGAATGTAAGGGTTCAAACGGAACCCCCTGAAGAACTGAAAGAACTAAATTGAGACTCCAAGGAGGAGTCAAAGGTTTGTAAACAGGCTTGATTCTAACCAGAGCCTGAACAAAGGCTTGAACATCTGGCACAGCTGCCAGCTTTTTGTGAAGTAACACCGACAAGGCAGAAATCTGTCCCTTCAGGGAACTTGCAGATAATCCTTTTTCCAATCCTTCTTGAAGGAAGGATAGAATCCTAGGAATCTTAACCTTGTCCCAAGGGAATCCTTTAGATTCACACCAACAGATATATTTTTTCCAAATTTTGTGGTAAATCTTTCTAGTTACAGGCTTTCTGGCCTGAACAAGAGTATCGATAACAGAATCTGAGAATCCTCGCTTCGATAAAATCAAGCGTTCAATCTCCAAGCAGTCAGCTGGAGTGAAACCAGATTCGGATGTTCGAACGGACCCTGAACAAGAAGGTCTCGTCTCAAAGGTAGCTTCCAAGGTGGAGCCGATGACATATTCACCAGATCTGCATACCAAGTCCTGCGTGGCCACGCAGGAGCTATCAAGATCACCGACGCCCTCTCCTGATTGATCCTGGCTACCAGCCTGGGGATGAGAGGAAACGGCGGGAACACATAAGCTAGTTTGAAGGTCCAAGGTGCTACTAGTGCATCCACTAGAGCCGCCTTGGGATCCCTGGATCTGGACCCGTAGCAGGGAACTTTGAAGTTCTGACGAGAGGCCATTAGATCCATGTCTGGAATGCCCCACAGCTGAGTGACTTGGGCAAAGATTTCCGGATGGAGTTCCCACTCCCCCGGATGCAATGTCTGATTGAAACCGTATGAACTTGGTCCTCGCTAGCTGAGGCCAAGCCTTGAGAGCATTGAATATCGCTCTCAGTTCCAGAATATTTATCGGTAGAAGAGATTCTTCCCGAGACCAAAGACCCTGAGCTTTCAGGGATCCCCAGACCGCGCCCCAGCCCATCAGACTGGCGTCGGTCGTGACAATGACCCACTCTGGTCTGCGGAATGTCATCCCTTGTGACAGGTTGTCCAGGGACAGCCACCAACGGAGTGAGTCTCTGGTCCTCTGATTTACTTGTATCTTTGGAGACAAGTCTGTATAGTCCCCATTCCACTGACTGAGCATGCACAGTTGTAATGGTCTTAGATGAATGCGCGCAAAAGGAACTATGTCCATTGCCGCTACCATCAACCCGATCACTTCCATGCACTGAGCTACGGAAGGAAGAGGAACGGAATGAAGTATCCGACAAGAGTCCAGAAGTTTTGTTTTTCTGGCCTCTGTTAGAAAAATCCTCATTTCTGAGGAGTCTATAATTGTTCCCAAGAAGGGAACCCTTGTTGACGGGGATAGAGAACTCTTTTCCACGTTCACTTTCCAGCCGTGAGATCTGAGAAAGGCCAGGACGATGTCCGTGTGAGCCTTTGCTTGAGGGAGGGACGACGCTTGAATCAGAATGTCGTCCAGGTAAGGTACTACTGCAATGCCCCTTGGTCTTAGCACCGCTAGAAGGGACCCTAGTACCTTTGTGAAAATCCTTGGAGCAGTGGCTAATCCGAAAGGAAGCGCCACAAACTGGTAATGTTTGTCCAGGAATGCAAACCTTAGGAAACGATGATGTTCCTTGTGGATAGGAATATGTAGATACGCATCCTTTAAATCCACCGTGGTCATGAATTGACCTTCCTGGATGGAAGGAAGGATAGTTCGAATGGTTTCCATCTTGAACGATGGAACCTTGAGAAATTTGTTTAAGATCTTGAGATCTAAGATTGGTCTGAACGTTCCCTCTTTTTTGGGAACTATGAACAGATTGGAGTAGAACCCCATCCCTTGTTCTCTTAATGGAACAGGATGAATCACTCCCATTTTTAACAGGTCTTCTACACAATGTAAGAACGCCTGTCTTTTTATGTGGTCTGAAGACAACTGAGACCTGTGGAACCTCCCCCTTGGGGGAAGTCCCTTGAATTCCAGAAGATAACCCTGGGAGACTATTTCTAGCGCCCAAGGATCCAGAACATCTCTTGCCCAAGCCTGAGCGAAGAGAGAGAGTCTGCCCCCCACCAGATCCGGTCCCGGATCGGGGGCCAATATTTCATGCTGTCTTGGTAGCAGTGGCAGGTTTCTTGGCCTGCTTTCCCTTGTTCCAGCCTTGCATTGGTCTCCAAGCTGGCTTGGCTTGAGAAGTATTACCCTCTTGCTTAGAGGACGTAGCACTCTGGGCTGGTCCGTTTTTACGAAAGGGACGAAAATTAGGTCTATTTTTTGCCTTGAAAGGCCGATCCTGAGGAAGGGCGTGGCCCTTACCCCCAGTGATATCAGAGATAATCTCTTTCAAGTCAGGGCCAAACAGCGTTTTCCCCTTGAAAGGAATGTTTAGTAGCTTGTTCTTGGAAGACGCATCAGCCGACCAAGATTTCAACCAAAGCGCTCTGCGCGCCACAATAGCAAACCCAGAATTCTTAGCCGCTAACCTAGCCAATTGTAAAGTGGCGTCTAGAGTGAAAGAATTAGCCAATTTGAGAGCATTGATTCTGTCCATAATCTCCTCATAAGGAGGAGAATCACTATCGAGCGCCTTTATCAGTTCATCAAACCAGAAATATGCGGCTGTAGTGACAGGGACAATGCATGAAATGGGTTGTAGAAGGTAACCCTGCTGAACAAACATCTTTTTAAGCAAACCTTCTAATTTTTTATCCATAGGATCTTTGAAAGCACAACTATCCTCTATGGGTATAGTGGTGCGTTTGTTTAAAGTAGAAACCGCTCCCTCGACCTTGGGGACTGACTGCCATAAGTCCTTTCTGGGGTCGACCATAGGAAACAATTTTTTAAATATGGGGGGAGGGACGAAAGGAATACCGGGCCTTTCCCATTCTTTATTAACAATGTCCGCCACCCGCTTGGGTATAGGAAAAGCTTCTGGGAGCCCCGGCACCTCTAGGAACTTGTCCATTTTACATAGTTTCTCTGGGATGACCAACTTTTCACAATCATCCAGAGTGGATAATACCTCCTTAAGCAAAATGCGGAGATGTTCCAACTTAAATTTAAATGTAATCACATCAGATTCAGCCTGATGAGAAATGTTCCCTGAATCAGTAATTTCTCCCTCAGACAAAACCTCCCTGGCCCCCTCAGATTGGGTTAGGGGCCCTTCAGAGATATTAATATCAGCGTCGTCATGCTCTTCAGTAACTAAAACAGAGCAGCCACGCTTACGCTGACAAGGGTTCATTTTGGCTAAAATGTTTTTGACAGAATTATCCATTACAGCCGTTAATTGTTGCATAGTAAGGAGTATTGGCGCGCTAGATGTACTAGGGGCCTCCTGAGTGGGCAAGACTCGTGTAGACGAAGGAGGGAATGATGCAGTACCATGCTTACTCCCCTCACTTGAGGAATCATCTTGGGCATCATTGTCATTATCACATAAATCACATTTATTTAAATGAATAGGAATTCTGGCTTCCCCACATTCAGAACACAGTCTATCTGGTAGTTCAGACATGTTAAACAGGCATAAACTTGATAAGAAAGTACAAAAAACGTTTTAAAATAAAACCGTTACTGTCACTTTAAATTTTAAACTGAACACACTTTATTACTGCAATTGCGAAAAAACATGAAGGAATTGTTCAAAATTCACCAAAATTTCACCACAGTGTCTTAAAGCCTTAAAAATATTGCACACCAAATTTGGAAGCTTTAACCCTTAAAATAACGGAACCGGAGCCGTTTTAAGCTTTAACCCCTTTACAGTCCCTGGTATCTGCTTTGCTGAGACCCAACCAAACCCAAAGGGGAATACGATACCAAATGACGCCTTCAGAAAGTCTTTTCTAAGTATCAGAGCTCCTCTCACATGCGACTGCATGCCATGCCTCTCAAAAACAAGTGCGCCACACCGGCGCGAAAATGAGACTCTGCTTATGCTTTGGGAAAGCCCCTAAGAAATAAGGTGTCTAATACAGTGCCTGCCGATATTATTATATCAAAATACCCAGATAAAATGATTCCTCAAGGCTAAATATGTGTTAATAATGAATCGATTTAGCCCAGAAAAGTCTACAGTCTAAATAAGCCCTTGTGAAGCCCTTATTTACGATCGTAATAAACATGGCTTACCGGATCCCATAGGGAAAATGACAGCTTCCAGCATTACATCGTCTTGTTAGAATGTGTCATACCTCAAGCAGCAAGAGACTGCACACTGTTCCCCCAACTGAAGTTAATTGCTCTCAACAGTCCTGTGTGGAACAGCCATGGATTTTAGTTACGGTTGCTAAAATCATTTTCCTCATACAAACAGAAATCTTCATCTCTTTTCTGTTTCTGAGTAAATAGTACATACCAGCACTATTTCAAAATAACAAACTCTTGATTGAATAATAAAAAACTACAGTTAAACACTAAAAAACTCTAAGCCATCTCCGTGGAGATGTTGCCTGTACAACGGCAAAGAGAATGACTGGGGTAGGCGGAGCCTAGGAGGGATCATGTGACCAGCTTTGCTGGGCTCTTTGCCATTTCCTGTTGGGGAAGAGAATATCCCACAAGTAAGGATGACGCCGTGGACCGGACACACCTATGTTGGAGAAAACAAACACATAAACTGCAAAACAGTGAAAAAAAGCAGTAAACACTAAAACATTTTTACAGTGTGTATAATAGACTAAAATAGCATTGCACCCACTTGTGAATGGATGATCACAAGCAAACTGCCACAGCTCTACTGTGGCTCCTACCTGCCCTTAAAACGACTTTTGTAGGAACAAAAACCCTTTACAGAGGTCCTATATCTCCGGGGACTCCTTCAGGGAAGCTGGATGTCTCAGACTGCAAAAACTACTGCGCAATTAGAGCGTGAAAATAGGCCCCTCCCACCATGCACTCAAAGTGAAAGGGCCATAAATAACTACTCCTAGGAGAAATCTAATCAGCCATGTGGAAACTAGGCCCCAAATAAAGATTTATCACCTTCAGTAAAAAAGGTTTTTTATATAGCAAACGTTTTACATACTAAGTAATAAGAGCAATTAACATGAATATTACCCTTTACTGCAAGCATGATCCCAGTCGTTTGTTAAATCACTGTAATCAGGCTTACCTTAAATATATCAGGCACTGTCAGCATTTTCTAGACCTTATCATCTCTCTAGAAAAAAATATACTGAACATACCTCAGAGCAGGTAATTCTGCAGGCCATTCCCCCAGCTGAAGTTTTCCCATACTCTTCAGTTATGTGTGAGAACAGCAGTGGACCTTAGTTACAAACCGCTAAGATCATCAAAATCCTCAGGCAGAACTCTTCTTCTAATTTCTGCCTGAGGCAAAAACAGTACAACGCCGGTACCGTTTAAAAATAACAAACTTTTGATTGAAGATAAACTACACTAAGTCACCACATATCTCTTGATACTTCCATTCTTGTCGAGAGTTGCAAGAGAAAGACTGGGAGTGGCAGTTAGGGGAGGAGCTATATAGACAGCTCTGCTGTGGGTGTCCTCTTGCAGCTTCCTGTTGGGAAGGAGAATATCAAAAAAAGTAATGGATGAATCCGTGGACTTGATACACCTTACAAGAGAAATAAGCCTCTGGAAACCAGAAGCAAAATGAAATAAAGACTTAAATAATGTCAAAAGTTTGGTGCCAAGTATGACGCCCACAACTGACAAAATATTTTTTGGCGCCAAGAAAGTCAAACAACAAACACGAGCGTCATAGATGACGCAACCACCTGAAAACTCTCGGCGCCAATTAAGACGCCGGAAATGACGAAATTACGTCAACAAACTTAATTCTCGCTGCAAAAAAGTCTCGCGCCAAGAATGACGCAATAAATTATAGCATTTTGCGCTCCCGCAAGCATAACACCCCGCAATTTAGAAAAGAGAGTCAATTTGAAAATTTCAGGTAATCATTTTTTTATTTTTTTTATATGCATTTCCCAAAATGAAACGGGCAGTCTGCAAAAAACATAATTAATGTAAGAATTTACCTGATAAATTCATTTCTTTCATATTGGCAAGAATCCATGAGCTAGTGAAGTATGGGATATAATTCCTACCAGGAGGGGCAAAGTTTCCCAAACCTCAAAATGCCTATAAATACACCCCCACCACACCCACAATTTAGTTTAACGAATAGCCAAAAAGTTGGGTGATAAGAAAGGAGCAAAAGCATCAACAAGGAATTGGAATAATTGTGCTTTATACAAAAAAATCATAACCACCATAAAAAGGGTGGGTCTCATGGACTCTTGCCAATATGAAAGAAATGAATTTATCAGGTAAATTCTTACATAAATTATGTTTTCTTTCATGTAATTGGCAAGAGTCCATGAGCTAGTGACGTATGGGATAGCAAATACCCAAGATGTGGAACTCCACGCAAGAGTAACTAGAGAGGGAGGGATAAAAATAAAGACAGCCAATTCCGCTGAAAAATGAATCCACAACCCAAAAACATAATTTATGTAAGAACTTACCTGATAAATTCATTTCTTTCATATTAGCAAGAGTCCATGAGCTAGTGACGTATGGGATATACATTCCTACCAGGAGGGGCAAAGTTTCCCAAACCTCAAAATGCCTACAAATACACCCCTCACCACACCCACAAATCAGTTTAACGAATAGCCAAGAAGTGGGGTGATAAGAAAAAAGTGCGAAAGCATAAAAAATGAGGAATTGGAATAATTGAATAATCCACACCCAAAATAAAGTTTAAATTTTATAATGAAAAAAACTGAAAACATAAGCAGAAGATTCAAACTGAAACAGCTGCCTGAAGTACTTTTCTACCAAAAACAGCTTCAGAAGAAGAAAACACATCAAAATGGTAGAATTTAGTAAAAGTATGCAAAGAAGACCAAGTTGCTGCTTTGCAAATCTGATCAACCGAAGCTTCATTCCTAAACGCCCAGAAAGTAGAAACTGACCTAGTAGAATGAGCTGTAATCCTTTGAGGCGGAGTTTTACCCGACTCGACATAAGCATGATGAATTAAAGATTTCAACCAAGATGCCAAAGAAATGGCAGAGGCCTTCTGACCTTTCCTAGAACCGGAAAAGATAACAAATAGACTAGAAGTCTTTCGGAAATTCTTAGTAGCTTCAACATAATATTTCAAAGCTCTAACTACATCCAAAGAATGCAATGATTTCTCCTTAGAATTCTTAGGATTAGGACATAATGAAGGAACCACAATTTCTCTACTAATGTTGTTGGAATTTACAACCTTAGGTAAAAATGCAAAAGAAGTTCGCAACACCGCCTTATCC